>NC_091742.1:17967400-18059900 GCF_043380555.1 Nothobranchius furzeri
GCCCCCCAAAGATGCGTAGGAGATGAAAGGAGCTCCAAGTGTCAGAGATCCAGGAGCTGTCCCAGAGCGCAGGGACCCCAGGGAGACTGCGACCAGAAAAGCCCCCGGCCCCCTCAAGAGGCACAGAGGATTGTCTCGGGGGGCCACAACCAGCAGCTGGCAGAGTCCCGGTGGATATCAGCGGCAAGCCCACAGGCCTGCTCGCAGCCTCCCACCCCCAAGCCGGCCGAGCCCGGAACCCAGCGACCCGGGACTCAGGGGCGACCAGCCCCCCCCAGGGACCCAACAGAGCTCAGGGACTCAGATCCCACCAGGCAGCCACCGGGATTAATCAGGCAGATGCCAAAAATCTTAAACCCCCTGACCCGAGAGCCGAAAACACTTAAGCTTGGTTTATGCTTGACACATTCACTTTCTGCTTGGTGATGCGGCTCGCGGCTGGAACGCACTTCACAACTCGCAGCGTTTATGGTTCATGCGGCTTGTCTCTGCGGTGAGCCAAAATTCTCCCAAACTGAACGGGGCAGCATGGAGCTCTACGGCATGCATCCAACACTACACCATAGTAAAAGTAGAAATGACTGTTGACAACATGGCATTCCAGCATTTTTTAACAGCGTCCTCGTCCTTTCCGACAGTGTGAGCTATTTCTCTCCAAGAATTATTAACAACATGTTGATCATGGTGATCTTTGAGAGCTGAATCATACAAATGTCTGTATTTACGAACCTCCTCTGCCATACTAGTTCTTGCCAGTCCGCCATGTTTTTCCGCGTCCGACCGTCCGCGTGGTTAGAAAATTTCCTAGGTGCGCGTTGCGGAAATTTTGGGCCATGCAGAGGTGCGGTGGAGGGGCGTGGTTGTTAAAATGCATCAAAATGACGCAACTTTTCCGCGCGGAGCCGTGCGGACCTCGCGGACGCGTCAAGCATAAACCAACCTTTAGGCAGACCAAGGCACCACACTCCACACCTAGTGTGGCAGGGGGAGGGGAGGCAAAGATGTATAGCAGCAAAAGAAGTCTCAGGAGAGGGGAGGAGTCAAAGGCCCCACCTGACATATACAGTCATACACAAACACAGTCACACACTCCCTCCCGCATGCTCACACATGCATATACAATCTAAGACGTACAAAAATGCGTTACAGACACCCATACACACCCTGTTCACTCTGGTCCCGGTACTGCTGCACAAGGGTACAACCATCACCGGTTCCCAGAGTTCGACCCTTTCTGCTGGGGTGCTGATGAGCAGACCCCCCCGCCCAACGCCAAGCAAAGCAACCCACCACCCCAGACCCCAGCCAGACAGTCAGATCCCCCTCCTAGCCTCCAACCCCGGAAAGCCAAGTGACAACAGAGGTGTGCTAAGACCCCTAGTCTCCCTCTGCCTGCTCCAATACTATGTTGGTGCATGTTAATGAGGCGTATTAGTGCCTGTGGTGAGCAGGCAGTGCAGGCCTCATCTGGCTGACGCCAGCTGA
The DNA here is from genome assembly GCF_043380555.1 of Nothobranchius furzeri. NCBI lineage: Eukaryota > Metazoa > Chordata > Actinopteri > Cyprinodontiformes > Nothobranchiidae > Nothobranchius > Nothobranchius furzeri. The sequence goes on from NC_091742.1 coordinate 17,968,886, forward strand.
TGCCACCACACCACCCCTTTCCCCCCACAGCCCTCTGTGTCTAAGTGCAGTTTAAAATTGGAATTGGGCACCGGCACTTGGGATGAGGCTGAAAGATCCCCTTGCCAAATGCCGTTGAATGTGCTCACTCCCAAGGCCTTAAGTGTGTGTTTGCATGGAATGTCGTTGGTGGAAATGTTTAATGTGCAAATAAAATTGGGGGCAGGCTGCCACATGAATGCGGAAATGGGGTCCATACCTGCACCCCCTGACTTGTCCACCCCCCAAGGTCCTATGTGCATGTTTGTGTGATGATGTGAGGAAGCAGGAGGAGAAAAATGTATGGGGAATAGGAGGAATGGCTGGTTGGCCTAAGCCCCCACTGGCCCCAATGGACACCTCTGTTGCCAAAATGCCACCATTTGTCATTTGTCCTGACACGTGCTGTTGGTGAATTGTATAATGTTTGTAGCCAGTTCATGAAGAAGTTCCCAAAACCAAATTTATGTAAAGTTGCAAATAAGAACTTCCATTTAACTCTAGGAAAAGGCTTTTCTGCATCTAGAGATAATATACTAGTTCCTATGTTTCTACTGCAAGAGAAATCTATCAAATTAAGTAATCTTTGTGAGTTTGTGGATGACTGTCTACCCTCAATGAAACCAGTTTGGTCAGGGTGTATTATGAAGGGGGTTACCTTCTCTAATCTTTTTTGCCAGGGCTTTACAAATTATTTTGAGATCAACATTAATAAGAGAAATTGGGTGATAGCTGGTAGGAAATACAAGGACTTTGCCTGGTTTTAACAACAGACTAATATTGGCTGAATTCATGTTTGGCTGTAATTTGCCACGCTCTTCGATTTCCCTCATCATTCTGAAGAATGTTGAAGCCAGAATGATCCAGAATTATTTGTAGAACTCTGCTGGGAACCCGTCTCGACCTGGAGCCTTCCTATTAGGCATGGATTTAAGGGCTTCCTGGAGCTCAGCTGATGTTAGTGGCGAGTCCAGGACTGTAGCTCGACTGTCTGCTAATTTAGGAAATGTTGTCCTGTCAAGGAACTCATTGATCTCGCTATCTGATGGGTTTATCTGTGGTGAGTACAAAGTTTGGTAAAAGCCTCTGAAAGTGTTGTTTATTCTTTCAGGATCATAAACTCTATTCCTGGTTGAGTCTTTAACAACAGATATGGTAGTTTTCTATTTATTTATTTTTAATCGGTTGGTTAAAAATTTACCAGATTTATTGCTATGCTCAAAGTTTTCTATTCGTAGTCTTTGTGCAAAAAATGGTCTTTTTGTCATTAATTCCATGAAGTTCTAATTTAGTTTTACGTAATTTGCTCAGTAACTCTTGTTCTGTGGATGCCTCTAAAGACAATGATTTCTTCTAACTCCTGAATACGTTTGTTTTCAGTTTTTTTCTTATGTGATGAGAAAGAGATTATTTTACTTCTCCTCACTGCTTTCCCTGCTTCCCAGAGAGCAGTTGCTGATGTTCCAGGCAGGTCATTATGTTCTAAATTTAAAGCCCACTCCTTTTAAAAAAATTCTATAAAACCTTTGTCTTTAAGCAGTGATGTATTGAACCTCCAGTTTTTGCTTGGTGGGATTGTCTTCTTATTTACCAGAGTTAATGAGACCGGAGCATGGTCGCTGACAACTATGGGGTGTATCTCAGTGTCTGAAATGTCAGCCAACAATGAGCTGCTGACTAGAAAATAATCCAAACGTGAATGAGAGTGATGGACGTGTGAAAAAAGTATACTCTCTATGGTTAGGATGAAGAGATCGCCATGCATCACAAAGCCCATAATCTCTCATGTACTGTTTAACTATGTTAGTGGTTTGCCAAATTTGCTGAGTCCCAGCTGTACTGAGCCTGTCTGTTAAAGTATCCATCCAAAAATTAAAATCACCTCCAAGTATAAATGGACAGTCCAAGTGTTCGGAGAGTACAGAGAAAAAATTATGAAAGAATGAAGGGCCATCAATATTTGGACAGTATATGCTGGCGATACATAAGCTTTGGTTCTGTATATATATTTTTAGTATTATAAATCTACCCTCTGGATCTGAAACTGTGTCCAATACTGTGAAATTGATTTTTTTGTGTATTAAAATACACCTATTTTCCTAGAGTTACATCACCATCAATATCACCACCATCATCATCACAACCACCACCATCATCATCATCATCATCATCATCATTATCATCATCATAATTAGCATCATCATCATCATCACCACCACCATTGTCATTGTCATCAGTACCACCACCACCGCCCTCATCAGCACAATCATCACCATCATCACCACAATCATCACCATCACCACCCCATCATCGTCACCACCATCATCATCATCATCATCACCACCATCACCACCACCACCACCACCACCACCATCATCATCAAACATGTTATGTTTACATGTAATAAATTAAATCTTCTTAGTATGTTTATGTAATAAAAACACAAATCATGTTTTTTAACAAAAGTAAGTTTGTTCGTTCTCATATGATTTTATTTTATGAAAAAAGTTGAATATAATTTATTTTAACAGACAGAATTTCTTCCAATTTGTTATTAATTATGACATTAAAATGTTTTTCTTCGAATAATTCAAAGCCTACAAATCCACCTAATAGTTCTAAAAACATTCTGGGGTAAACTGCTTCTAAAAAAGGATGTTTAGAACAATAAAAAGGAAAAGAAAAAAACACATTTTAGATACAATATTATTGAATTAATTGGGCTCTAATAAAACTTATTGAACTTCAATCAATCAATCAATCAATCAATCAATCAATCAATCAATCAATCAATCAATCAATCAATCATCCATCAATCATCCATCAATCAATCAATCAATCAATCAATCAATCAATCAATCAATCCACACACACTTATCTGTCTGTCCTTGTTCGGACATCTTCAGTTTTCTGTTTAGAGGACCTTTTAACTCTTTTTGTATTTTCTATTGATCTGGGTGAACCTTCTCCATCAGTCTAATGTCTTTAGAAAACCTGAGTCACAAGGAAAGTCCTGAAACAACATGTGATCCAGTTTATTTCATTTGAGGTCACAGTGATGAAATAGCTGCAGAAAGATGAGCAAAGAAAGATGTTCACAATATTAGTTGTAGTATTTTTAGAAACTGCACATGTGATTTACTTTCTTTAATACTTAGAAAATGTTTTATACAAAGTATATCTGAAATTATATATAAAAAGCACATATTGTTCTTTAATCTGTATCTGTGGTGGCTGATGATGTCTCTGTGCTTCTCAGTGACATAATCTTAAACTCTAATTTAGGCTTCAGTGCACTCATTCAGAAACCTGCAAGGCGAGCTGAGATCTCCTGTATAATTCTCTTTTTTCAGCACTTGTTTGGTTGTAATGCCTTGTGAATGCGCTTTATAAATAAAATTGGATTGGATTGGATTGGAGCACTTAGCTTCTCCAGTGACAGGTGAGATTGTGTCTACAGTTCACATAATCACGACTCTCATCCTGAGGCAGAGACACAGAGCCTTGTAAACCTGCAGCCACAGATCCAACCCTCTGTGGAGTTATTGAGTGCACGCAGCGTTGACCCTAAAGTGGAACCAGCACAGCCAACACACAATGACTCTGGGGTGCGTTCATATTCAGCTAAAATGCAAAATAATAAAATGTGGTGTTTTATTTCCACCAGCAAACAGCTGGTCTTCCTGGGACCCAGATCACATTCAGAACAGAGCCAGAGTGCGCTGATAAGAGCTGCTGCCTGGTATTCAGAGCCACTCCTCCAGAGAGGCGGCGACATGATGAATAGACAAAAACGCTTGTGTTCCCAGGGCTTAGAGTGGACTATAATCAAGATGAATGTTTGTTTTTGATTGCTCACCACTGTCGAAAACTCTGAGACATGGCCGGGTTTTTGACAGCGGTGGAAGTGCGGGTAGAAACAGAACAGCATAAAGAGGGAGAGAGAGAATCAATGGATCATCTATTATGTCCAGTGCTTAATGAAAATGCTGCAGATGAATAAGGTGCTGCCAAAAGGAAGCCTTCAGAGGCCTTTTCTGTCTTTAGCTTGATGTCATGATCAGTTTAATAACGTGACTGCTTGTCTTCCACTATTGACCCACTGTTTAATGGCTTTCTTTGCACTAGCTGCACTTTATTGCTGCTGTTTTCCTGTGACACCACTTATCCTTTAAGCTAAAGCCTGTTTATCTATATATCTATACACTTCAGGAAAATCCAGCGATCCCATACAAAAAGCAAATAAATAAATAAATAAATAAATTAGGGGTGGGCCGTTATCGGCGTTAACGCGCTGCTGCAAAGCCAGACTCTTATCGCGCGATTAAAAAATGACGCCGTTAATCTATTCTCAAAGTTGGGTTGGGATCTGGGTCTCTACTAAGTAAGCTATGATGACTTTCACATTGCGCGGATGGATACCTGGTTGGCGCGGATGTATACTCGGCGTGGATCATCGTACGTATGGAGGGACGCCAGGCTCGTGGAGTTTAATGTTCCCCATGCAGCCGAACAGTCGCACCTTCACCACCAGCAGCGCTTCTCCCTGCTCATCGCGCGGGACAAGTAATAATTTATGTACTTTCACCAGAGTTTAATCCATAAATCCGACTTTCATTATTTTTATTTTGTTTTGTTTACCTCCGACATTTCCAGCCGGGCTTTGCCCGGGCCACACTTCACCGTCCGCGGCCGAAGCAGCGCTCGGATGTGAGAAAACCGAGACAAGACTTTCTCAGACAGGTGCGGTTTCCAACAAAGTTTAGCTCTTTTAGCAGCTGTTTATTGTGATAAAGTGATAAATTGTTTCTACAGGCCGTTGTTCATGTGGCTTTGACTCAAATTCACCTGTAATAATAAACATTTTACTCATAAATTTTTATATTTGTTTAAAAAAGTTGAGCTAGGATAACTCCCCTTGCCGTTTTCAGAGACAACAGCAACAGTTGGCTTCTGCTCATACAGGTGAGCTGTGGCATCATTTCCAGCTCTCGCTCCTATTCACCAGAGGCGATCCTACATGCAAACTAAAGGGGGGCATTGGAAGGGCACCCCAGAAATTTAACCCCCTCCCCAGGCCAGATAGTTTGTGTGTGTCTATGTATGCATGTCTGTATGTATGTATGTGTGTATATATATATATATATATATATATATATATATATATATATATATATATATATATATATATATATACTTTTTTCTTTAGCAGGCCATATTGTGCAGAAGAGCAGATCTAGTTTGTCACCAGACAATGTGAACAAGCTGGTCTGCTTGAGTGACTGGTGGAAGGAGAAACAGAGCTTGGACTGATTGACCAAATGGTACTGACTGTAAATAGTTAATCATGACCTATTCTGTAGACCTACAGTGCAGAATTTGTTGAACTGAATAAACAGCTATTAAACACAAATACTTATTGATCATTATTTATGTTCATCATCAGTTATCGTAGTAAAACTGCTTTATCAGCATTATTGAAACAAGAAATACGCCTCCATTCTCAAAGACTTGCTTTTATTCATTATCTAGGTAGCACACAAATATGTCTTTGGCAGAATTTGAATGAACCATTTTAATCTAGATTAATTCCAAGATTACAGTGAGATTAATCTAGATTAAAAAAATTAATCTATGCCCACCACTAAAATAAATAAATCAAATAAAATTAAAACAAGACCTCACAATGTTTAAAAGTATCATTTGAACTCTTTCCATTATCTAAAACAGAGGTGTCAAACTCAAAGTCACACTGGGCCAAAATAAAATGACTTGGACAAAGACACGTGCCAAACTCAGTATTTAATGAACATTTCACGTCAAACGTGCACATTTTCCTTTATCCCCAGAGATGTATTGTTGAGCCTTTTTCTATGTAAACACTTATTTTTGCATAAATACTGATTCTGGAATAACCAAGTTACATACGAGCAAAATTACGTGAAATAAAACACACATCAGTGGTATTTATCACTTATTATGTCTCAGATTTTTAAAATCTTTATATTCTTCAAAATGTGTATACAGACAGCATCTTTGAATTAGTAATGTTTGAGTATTTTGATTATTTTAAGTGTGTTTTTCCCCAATCAGTCAATCAATCAATCATCAATCAATCAATCAATCAATCAATCAATCAATCAATCAATCAATCAATCAATCAATCGATCGATCAATCAATCAATCAATCAATCAATCAATCAATCAAGTTTATTTATAGAGCACTGTTCACAACCCTGGAAGGTGACCAAAATGTTTTACATTAGACTGAAAGGTAAAAATCCCCCCAAAATAAAATCAGGTTAAGATCACAGTAAAAAAAGAAAAAAATTCTGACAACCTTAAGATCAAAAGCTAAAAACAAGACAGCAAGAACAAAAAGAGCATTTTTTATTAAAAATGTACAGATAAAAGAAAACAGTTTAACTACTCTGGAATTGATAAGGATTTTGATCGATAGACAGAATCAACAATGCCATTGATATTGATAAAAGCTTATCCATTCCCACCCCTACTCTACAGGAAACCGACTCACACAGACCAGTATCTCCATTTTGACTCACACCACCCACTGGAGCACAAATTCAGTTATCAGGACTTTAGACCTTCTGGCTGAGAACGTTCTCACAAAGACTGAAGGAAAACAAAAAGAAGAAAAACACATCAAGAAAGCTCTCCAAAACTGCAGATACCCTAACTTGGCCTTTGTGAAATCTGAAGAGAAGTCTGGAAAACCATCCAAAGTAAAGGACAACAGGCACAAAGGCACCGTCATCCCATATGTGGCAGGAGTCTCTGAGAAACTTAGAAGAATCTTCTCCAAACACAACCTACCTGTAAACTTTAGACCCAACAACACCCTCAGACGTAAATTGGTCGATCCAAAGGAGAAAACACCCAAACAGAAGCTTAGTAGCATCGTTTATGCAGTCCAAATGTAGTGGGGACTGTCCAGATCCTTACACTGGAGAAACTAATCAACAATTACACAAGCACATGGCACAACACAGGAGAGCCGCCTCTTCAGGTCAAGACTCAGCAGTCCACCTACACATGAAGGACAAGGGACACCTGTTTGAAAATGACAAAGTACACATTCTGGACAAAGAAGATGGATGATTTGAGAGAGGACTAAAATAAGCCATCTGTGTCAAATGTGAAAACCCCACCTTAAATAGGGGAAGGGCTTAGAGTTCACCTTTCCAGTACCTATGATACAGCTTTGTCAGTTCTCTTGTTCGCTCTTCCTTCTTCCATCTCAGGAACATTGCAAAGCTGAGTCCCATTCTGTCCCGCTCTGAACTTGAGACAGTTATCCACACCTTCATCTCCTCACGCTTAGACTACTGTAACTATCTTTTCACGTGTCTGAGCAGAACCTCCCTGAACCGTCTACAGGTGGTTCAGAAGGCCTGTGCTCGGCTTCTGACTAAGTCCCTCAAACACACCCACATCACCCCGCTTCTCCTCCAGCTTCAATGGCTGCTGGTTAACTTCAGAGTTCATTTCAAGATCCTGGTTCTAGTTTTTAGGGCTTCACAAGGACAAGCACCATCATACATTGGTGATCTCCTCCCTACACCCCCAGCAGGTCCCTGAGGTCCAGTGACCAAAGCCTACTGGTTGTGCAGCACCAGGCTAAAGACCAAAGGTGACAGATCATTTGCTGCTGTGGCCCCCAGACCCTGGACCTCTCTCCCCCTGAGCCTGAGATCAGTGGACTCAGTGGTCTCCTTGAAAAGCAGTTGAAGACTTACCTGTTCAATCTGGTTTGGTGTGACCCTTGCCACCACCCTCTCCTTATTCTGCTCTTTCCACCTATTCTGCCTTTCACGGGATCCACTAAATTCCCTCTTTCCTATTCACTTTCTCTCTCCCTTTTCTTACATTTTTCATCACAATTTTAACTTTTTCTCATTCTAAAACATATTTAATTATTTTTCTAAATCTTTTTTTACATTTTAAATTTTTTGTTTTTGTGAAGCACCTCATGATTTTTGTCTTGAGAGGTGCTATTTAGAAGATCGTTTTCTGTCTTTCTTTCCAAAGGGAAAAGAAGCAAGGAAAGTGAAGGTTATGTCTAGCTATGATTCTTCCACCTGTCCAAAGAAAAGAGCAGTGAACCAAGACCGGATCCCTGGGGAACACCACTAGAAAGAGGGGCTGGTGGCGAGGAAAGATCACTATCACTTAGAATGTACTATCTGAGAGGTAGGAAACAAACCACCACCAAAAAAAAAAAAAGTCTTTTAAGTGTTTCTGTTTTCTTGTTGTCTGCTCTTTATTCTTATTTTTGATTACTCCTGTAATGTCAGTGCTGCTGTAACACCTCACTGAGGGATAATAAAGTGATTTTCTATTCTATCTGTAGTCTTTCCAGTTCCTTTTTGAATATAGGTTAAATCATTTTTCACAGGCCAACAGCACAGGAGGGGGCTGGGGACCAAGGGGACACAGAACATGACAACAATAGCTTAATGTATTTGTGTATTTACCAATACTTTTGTTATTATTTGTCTTCTTGCTTTTCTCAAAGTGTATGTGCTTCTAACTAGTGAATAATTTATATTCTATTCTATTCTATTCTATTCTATTCTATTCTATTCTATTCTATTCTATTCTATTCTATTCTATTCTATTCACATTCATGCTTTGGAGAAGAAAAAGTGCTCTGATGCTTACTGGTTCAAGTCAGATACAGTACCTGGATCTCTAACATCTGGACATGGAGCAGAACCGTGACCCAATGAGAAAACCACTGCAGCTGAGTTGACCTGAAAATAAAATGAACATGAGTGTCTGTGTAGCAGCAAAGTCCTCATGGCTTCTCACAGGTAAACATGTGACAGCGGGTGGTAGTTTAAACCACAGTTTGATGTTAGTTTTGTTAAGACTCTTGTGTTACCAGTGCCTCTAGTCCTCTGGTGAGATCTAAACTGGCTGCTTGAAACAGAAAAGAGGGATTTCATCTTTCTGGTTTGCTGTGCAGCAGCACATAAACTCAGATGAACATGTGACTTCACTGAGACAGTCTCATGTGTTTATTGTTGTAATGTTTCCTACACACTAAGTTTATATTAACACATTAAAATGTGCTAATGTGTTTGCTCTAAGGTCACACCAACTTCATCTCATAGATACATAAAATAGGTACGTTTTTATTTTTGGAGGTTAGTTATTATGAGCAATTACAGGATAAGTTATCTTTCATTACCTTTTTTTATGTTATTTTATGGTTTTATTATCATGGGAGTATTTATTATTTCATCTCAGCTTTTAAAACATCAATCTTTTATTGTTTATCTTACCAGCTTCATTTTATCTCTCACCATCTTAATCTCATCACTTCATCTCATCCCACATGATCCTGTCAAGTTTTCTCATCTTTCTGTGTCATTTCATCTCATAACAAGTCATGTCCTCTTTGGATCTCACATTTTTTGTTGTCATGTGTGATGTAATGCCATCTCATGTTCTACTCTATGAAGAACTGTTTGTCCTGGTTATATATCATTTCACTTCATCTCACTTCATATCATCTCACCTCATCTCATCTCATATCGTCTCACTTCATCTCACTTTGTCTCACATCATCTAATCTTATCTTATCTTATCTTATCTTATCTTGCCTTACCTTATCTTATCTTATCTTATCTCACTTCATCACATCTTATCTTATCTTATCTCACTTCATCTAATCTCATCTCTTCTCTTGTCACTTCATCTCATCTCACCTTATCTCATCTCATCTCACTTCATCTCATCTAATCTCTTCTCATTTCATCTCACCTTATCTCATCTCATCTCACTTCATCTCATCTAATCTCTTCTCATTTCATCTCACCTTATCTCATCTCATCTCACTTCATCTCATCTAATCTCTTCTCATTTCATCTCACTTTGTCTCACATCATCTAATCTTATCTTATCTTATCTTATCTTATCTTATCTTATCTTACCTTGCCTTATCTTATCTCACTTCATCACATCTTATCTTATCTCACTTCATCACATCTTATCTTATCTCACTTCATCTAATCTCATCTCTTCTCTTGTCACTTCATCTCATCTCACCTTATCTCATCTCATCTCACTTCATCTCATCTAATCTCTTCTCATTTCATCTCACCTTATCTCATCTCATCTCACTTCATCTCATCTCATCTCACTCCATATCATCTCATCTCTTCTCACTTCATCTCATCTCATCTTATCTAATCTCATGTCACTTATTTATTCTCATCTCACTTCATCTCAAAAATGACTTCCTGTAATCTCATCCCATCATTGCTTTTCTTAAAGTGACAGTGTGTATTTTCTCTGGTGATGGGGGCAGTAGATACCTAAATCACTGTAAGCAAGCATAAAAGCATATATATATATATATATATATATATATATATATATATATATATATATATATATATATATATATATGTGTGTGTGTGTGTGTGTGTGTGTGTGTGTGTGTGTGTGTGTGTAAGTATTACCTGCACACTTGTAAATCAGTCATCTTGTGGCTTCAATGGGTCTCTAGTGTTTGTCTCGGGGGAGGGGAGGCAGCAAAATGGAGTGACACCAACGTAGTGTCCTTGTTAAAGTGCTCTCTGCGGTTTATGTGTCTGCTGGAGGTGTGAACTGCTGCCCAGGGATTTACAGCACCTCATTACCAAGCCATCATAAAACCCTCATATTTGCAAATGTTAATGCTTGTGATTTATATTTGAATGTCACGTGTATGATGCAAATAAAAGCCATGTCAATGGCAAAGTTTGGCTGATAGACAGACTGATGAGGGGGGCATTTACTGTAGATGATTTCACTCCTCTGTCTCACTGTTCCTCACATTATGGTCTGTAGTTTGCCTTGAAGGCTTGCTTGTCCCATGTAATCAATTAGTTTTGCATGCTGCTGCTTTTGCCACTGCCTTTCTCTTCTGTAGGTGCTGCTGATGAGTCCTTGTCACTTTGATTAATAACTTGATGCACAGAAGCAAGTGTTTGTCTGCATCCTCCTTCAGATGGCATCTTGCAAGTACACTGATAATATCTGTCAGTGACAGAGGAGAAAAAAAAACCAAGACGCCGTAGGAGTGAAGGAGAATCCCTCCCTCTGCTCCTCTCCTGAGGAGGTGACACACTTCCACATCAAAGCTGAGATGTAGCTTATTATCGTGGCTGAGTGAGGCTGCGGTTCAAACACTGTTTCTCACTTTCAATTATGCTTCTGGAGATAGAATCATATTTATAACCAGGAGAAACCAAACACAGCAGCGCATGCTCACCCTCCTCCTCCTCCTCTCCAGTTCAGGAAAGTCTGAGCTCCTGATTTAGGGAAAAGGAGTAGATTTGTATTAATTCCCCATGCACTTACAAAGAACAGACACAGATGCAAAGTTCTCGTTACGATGATGACGACATTTTTGATAGCTTCCAGGATGAAGCTTGGTGAAGGTTTGATGGACATGAGAAGAGTGAACACATATTTGCGGCTAAAACCAAGTGATTTCCTGGAGGAGGGAAGGTAATGTTTTCCAGATCCTCAGTGAGAGGTCTCAATTCAAGTGTTGCAACAAAAGCATGACCTTGTCGGATGTTGGTGTGTGTGTGTGTGTGTGTGTGGCCTGACCATCAAGAATCACTTAACAGTTTTGGCTGCTCCCAATGCTGTTCTGACTGCACACTTTTCTATCTCTATCAGTTAGATATCAGATTTGTATCTGAGGCACCATTTAGCTGAGGTGATAAGAGAAGCATCTGAAACTACAGAGAAACTTGTTTTCTCTAAAGCATGTGGTGTGAAATTCCTTATTTCTAATGGAACTACCAGTATTTCTATAGTACTAGCGGATGAAGTTACCGTTTGCCATGGTTGGCTCAGACTGTACACTGTTACTAACTCAGAGATTTCTTTTAGCTTTCCAGGTATTTTTTTTAAAGCTGAATCATTTTAGGTTTTAACCGCCAAAACTCTTTTCAATTTGTTTTCAGCAACAATGATTTTTCAGACCAGTTCTGTGTGACAAGGTGGAGAAACGAGGGCCTGGGCGGGATTTGACCCCCAGACGCCCGGGTGAGAGTCATGCGCGCTAACCAGTCAGCCAAAGGAATATCCCTGTGGCCAAGTAGCCAGGACGCATGATCAATCGGGACACAGTGACAGGACACTGAGCCTGTCACATCTGTTTGGTGGTTTTTAAAAATGCTGATGTGAGCTCAGATTGGCTGCCATTGTTAAAAACAAATCACATGGCAAGCTGTTTTTGTTGAAGCGAGTATGTAAATATGTGTGAAATGTTGCTTTTCCCTAAACCTGGGCATGTTGAGGAAAATCTGGAAACCAGAAAGCCAAAACAACAAAAATGAAACAAATGGTAAATGGTCTGTATTTAGTATAGTTCTACAACCCCCCAAGGTCATTCACACGTTGGTGGGGAGGAGCTACAGTGTAGCCACAGCTGCCCTGGGGCGCACTGACACTGAAAGAGGCTAGGCCTGCCGTACACAGGGGCCACCGGTCCTTCCGACCACCACCAGCAGGAAAGGCGGGCTAAGTGTCTTGCCCAAGGGCACAACAGCAACATTCTCTGACGGGAGCTGGGACTGAGCCTACAATCTTCTGATTACTGGACAACCTGCTCAACCTCCTGAGCTACGGCTGTCAAAACAAAACAAAAGCAAGCTAAAGGAAAACTCAGCCCACCTGTTCAGCCTAACAAGATGGATTCCTAATTTTAACGCTGTCTTGTTTATGCCTCTGAGCTCAGCTCTGTTCAAGAAAACAGGCAGCACACTTGTACCAGCTGATTGTTTTCTCACAACATCCTCAGCATCAGGATGGCAGAATAACTCAAATCCATGAACGAAAATAACTGTCATGAATTATTCTGAATAGTTTTACACTTAACGTAACCCGACCTTGAATAAATGTGATAAATAAATAATTCTTGTTCATGAATTAGGCTTTCATAAAAATAATCTTAAAGCAAGACCAAAGCAAAGAAAAAATACATGACACATCAAGTCAAGCATTCACAAGTAGATGGTTATAAATTCAGTGTTTTATGAAATTGCATATTTATATCTACATTTGGCTACAAATGGAAGCCCCCCTCCAGTCACTGTTGGAATGAACCTGCTTGGTTTCTTCTCACTATCTGAAGCTGAGATTCAAAAATCTCCCACGGTGACTTCATCCCTCTGCAGACATTCCCACACATGCTGAGCTGTCCAACTGTCCATCAAGTTAAACAGATCTACCATCTAGAAGGGTTTGCATTTTGACGTCTCTTTCAGACATTTTCCAAGTCTATGTCCAAGTCTCGTGTCTCTGAGAAGCAAGTATAAGTTAACTCAAATCTTTGATGAATAAGTCCAAATCAGGTCTTGGTTTTTTTTAGAGACAGGTCCAAGTGAATTATCAAGTCTCTCAAAGCCAATTCCGAGTCTTGTGTCTAGTCTTTGAGGCATTTTCCAAGTCCAACTGAGTTCTCCAGTCTCTTACAACCAAGTCAGAGTCTAAAGTCGTTAAGATACACTTTTCCAAGTTCAAATCGAGACTCTGACAGGCAAGTGAATCTCAAATCTCAACTCTTTCAAAGTAAAGTCCAACCCACATTTCACGGGTTTGAAGGTCCAAGTTGATAAACAAACATAGCCAGAGATTTTCACCTTTGCTGTTGCTTTCTGGTGTTGACGCCTGAAGCAACAAACCTGCTTTCAGACTTCTATCTCAGAGTTAAACTGTCAGATTTGATCAGTGCAAGGGCTGATCAATCTGCATCAATACACAGCCACGTTCGCTTCCTGGTCTGCAGACTACAAAACTTTCATTTACAAGAGATAAATACTCTTCTAAAGACTTGATTACCGATCTTCAAGTCCAGGTCAAGTCATGAGTTTTTGTTTAACTCAAGTGTGACTCAAGTCCAAATGTTAGACATGTGTGCCCCTTTTTGGGTTTTACTAAAGCTGTAATTAAATTTTTAAGCACATTTGCTGTAATCGTGAGTCGTTTTCTGTGGGAAAAAACTCTGGCACTCCTGTTTAACGGTGAGGAAGTTTGTTGGAGGAGTGGGTCTGCAGAAAATGACAAGATGGCTCACAAGATGGCTCTTCCTGATTAATATTGCAAATGTCTCGCCTGTAATTGGCTTTCTGCAGCTCAAGTATTCTGCTGCATTTGTTAACATATTTTCTTGGCTAAAAAAAAGCAACATTGATGTGTTATTTCCACAAATAAAAAGCCCAAATGTGTTACGCCATGTTGTGGAGTTAGCTTCTAGGCTGGACTAGGCTCTGCTATCTCCTTTCCAAAATTACAAGCCAAGGTGGGAGATTTTTGCTCTGACATAGATGAGAGTGACTTTTCAGGCTCATTCGTTTCTCCGTCTGTTCCCTTGCAGTTTCTAACGCAGTTGTTGATGTTTGAAGAAAAGGTTCATGTTGAACATGCCGATGAAGATCAGGGTGACTAAACAGATATCACAAAGAGCAAATATTACACGAGTAAATGAGACCTTTAAACATTAAGTCAATTTGAGCAGCTTTGTACTTAGTGAAACAGTTTATGTGACTCAGCTGACTCTAAAATGTGTTAGTTTGCAACCGAAACAGCCTTTTTATTCCAGATACCACGTGTTTGTCTCTCAGATTGAGCAGCCCAGCATGTAGCTGTTGTTCTCACCATACGCCTCTGTGATGGTGTCTCCATGTGCTCCAAGTGTTCAGAGTGAACCATGCTGGTGGTCCTGAGCTGCCTTGCTGTGTGATTGGCTGAAGAGCCGGGAGATTAATTGACCAGGAAGTCCTAGTGTCAACACAGACAACCACCTAGAGGTTCTGGAGGCGTTTCCATGTGATCATTGGCGTTCTGCGCTCTCACTGATGCTAAGTCTTAGTCACCTGACGATACTGCGCAGATCTCCTCTATTGCTTTTTCAGTCTTGATTCAGAACTCATTTGGAACATAAATGCATAGCTTTTGTGGAACTGGATTGTTTGGGAAAGCTGATTTGTGTGTGTGAGTGTGTGAAGTGGTAAAGCATGAATTAAAGATGAGCTCAGAGTTTTGCTATCACAGTGCGGTTCTGGCACTGAATAATAAAAAGCTAGATTGCCGCACATTTTAACAGATGCCATCCACATCGCATCCTGGTGCATTTTACAGGAGCACAACTTACACTTGTGCACTGTTTGTATTATTGAGCATGCAAACCCCTCAAAGTCCTTCTGACAGTTTAAATGGAATAATGGGGCCAATACATACTATGGAAAGAAAACTTCCACCTCCAGTCGCCTTGCTCTTGCCGTCGTCATAGCAACTGTGACCAACGTTCACCCTGATTTGCTTTTAGGAGAGACTGAAATGGGTAACAACAATTCCCCATCAGCTGGTTAATTAGAAGCAAAGCCGACAATCTGAGGGGAAATTGAGTTGTTCTTTCTTTCTTTTAGTGTTTTTATCATTCTGGGATCTTTCTGTGGCTCCAAAATCGTTCTCAACATGAAGCAGCATCAGAGGACGTGTGTAGGAAAATATTTCATGGATAATTGAGCTGGTGTGATGCTGGGCAGTGTCATTGTCGGGGGAGAGCTAGGCATCGGGGCTCCGGAGGAGAACAATCAGAGAGGCTTAACAAGCTCTCGCTGGCTTCTCACATCAGTGTAATTAAAGGCAAGTTGGTGGGAACAGGCGGACCCCTCTGATCTGCTGGGGAAAGAACAAAAACAGGCTTCAGACTGGACAGCAGCTACGAATCGGACCACTCTATTGCTCATTTTCATGCTTTTATATTAGTGATGCTAACACCAGAACTACATGTAAATATTTTGTTTGTCATCTTGTTTAACCTCTGCCAAATCAAACAGATTACAAATCAGACAAAATTGTGGAAATCTCATTAAGAAAAGAACAACATATGCTTTTTTATTTGATAGGACTTATGGCTAAACCCTGATGTTAGCCCAGGTTTGGATGAGTGGGGGAGTGTCACACGTTGCCGTTGTGACAATGTTTGCTGGGAAGTTACACATCTCCACTATCTTCTGGTGTAAAGTAGTAACTTCATGTGGGATCATATCTGCAGCTGTGGCTCGTTGAACTCTTGTGATGTTTATCCCAATTTGGCAACTTTGGAGCTTAAAGGGTTAAAAGAGAAGAAGTAAAAGTTTCAATGAACTCATTATTTAATCTTTAATGTAGTTCTCAGTTTTGCCATGACTGTCGAGCCTGGTCATGACAACGTGGGGCTTGTCTGGGATTTGAACCTCTTACAGCCCAAGAAAGAGACTAACTCCTAGACTATTCCAATACTCATTTCACAGTTTTGCCTTTCCAACAGAGATGCATCACCCGCCCATGTCTATGGACATGAACAATAATTTTGTTGCTATAAAACTAAATGTTTAAAAACTAGCTAAACACGTTAGCCTTCATGTCTTTTATTTTTTTCGTCCTTCGTTCTCTGAGCAGCAGCCCCCCTAGCCAGGGTGGGTTATTTTGTTCCTGGACAGAACATGGATTTTTCATGTTTGTGGTAGCTTATGGACACACAAACTGACAGGAAATCCCCTGACACAAACAGTAACCGAGGCCAACAAACACAATGATGCATAAAAACATACAGAGAATTCAGAGTTTGACAAGACAAACAGAGAGAGGCAGTAATAATAAAAAAGCTGCATACTTCAGGAACATGACCTTTTATTGTTTTTTTAATAACATTTTTATATTCTCCTCAGGAGTGACTGGTCTCTCGTCGACTTTAAGTCTCCAAAATTCTTAGATATGCGTTTAACACTAGTTAATGTAAATAATGTTATGAACCTCAGCCCCATGTAAACCATGTTTAAGCTGTTGAAACCTGGAATTAGAAATGCTAATTTCATCCTTTTGCTTTGGCACAAGAACAAACCCTCACCTTTTTGTTATGGTACTGTGCCATTGCTCATTCAATAAATTATGACCAGGTGGTGTTTAACCCATCAAGAGCTGTTAATTTGGTATAAAGAACCCGGGAAGAAAATTAAGAAACAGTTAAGTGAAAAACGTTGATTTACTGTTATAGATGCAATAAATCAAACTTTAATAAATTAGAACAATGATTTAAAAGCATTCATAAAGAAAATGCTTTGGACCAGTTTGTGTAAATGTGGAGCACTTTTCAAGAGAAGTTTTGTTTGGTGTTGCATCGTGGATACCGTGTCTGAGCATCCAGGTTCTCTACTGATGGAAACCAAGTCAGTGTGATGAGTGAAGGCTGCAGCAATGCTGACATCCCAGAAGGATAGACCCAGGAAGGAAGGAAGCAATGCCAAGCCCCTTTTGTGCCTACAAGGAGTTGTTTCTACTGGATGCCTCCTTTACTTGCCTTGGGCTGTGATTCTTAAAGAGAATCTCAGACATTTAGATTTCTCCTTGGCCATAGTTTCTAACCCCTTCATGTGAGAAAGACTATACCGGCCCTTTAGTTTGTCTTCAAAATCATTTTGGATCTGGTTTCTGTTTCTGTCCTAGCCTCAATGTCCCTGGAAAATAGACAGATATGTAAACGTTCAACGAGTTCAGAAAAAGTTGGCTGAAGTTTGAATCTTCATGGTTTTCATCTGTCAACAGTCACATTACTGTTCTTCTGTTCTTCCTGCTTGGGGATTTTCAGGGACAATGATTCTGCCTGGTGGGTGAAACATAAAAGGCAAGGTGATTAAACCCATTCAGAGCTTTCCATCGTTTTCAGAACGTTTTATAAAGAGCAGTGCAGTTAATCTCTATTTTAAAAAAGGAAAACAATTCCCTTAATCAAAGGGGTCAGTGGTTTCGCTTGGGCGTTTGATATTTCTCTTTATATTCACTACACTGTAAAAAGAAAAAGTTGATCCAACTTAAAAAATTGCTTCAATTGGTAACAAGCAATTAATTAAGTTAATCTAACTCAGATTATTAGTACAATTTTAATAACTTAGGTTGGATAAACTTAATTAAATTGCTTGTTACAAATTGAAGCAATTCAATTAGGTTGATTAAACTATTCTTTTTTCAGTGTAGAAAACCATCTATTTATTTGAAGCATGCTAGGCAGTCCTGATTAAAGCAAATTATTACACAATGTAAAGCTTTAAACATCAGAATTTATCCAAAAGATAATACTCAGAACTGAGAACTTTCAGTTAATTCCTGAATATCCTGGGACTGAGCATGTTGAGACCACTACTGACCAGCTAGGTAAGGTAAAAGTTTCCGATTATCGTGGTAGGGAGACTCCCATACCTGCCCCTCGCAGGACTAAACGTGTAAATGCAGGGACGCACCCAAACCCACACCATGAGCCCAGGTCAGTGTTGAAGCCAGAACTGAGCTCATCAGTGGTTTCACACATTATTGCGAGCTTAGGTACAGTGTTTTTAGAGAAGCTCTAAAGGAAGTTAAAAGCAGTTATTTAGTCACCGAGGACGCTGACTATTAAGCAGGGGAGAATGTAACCAGGTGAAAAATGGGTACAGTTATATGCATTGTAAATCCTGTTTATTTCAGTTTTCTGGTTGCAATACTTGTTTTGGTCATACAGTGGTGCTAGTCCCATGTTTAGAGGTAGAAAATTCCAGGAAGTGAAAAAAATAAAGCCTCACTAGTGTTGCGCGGTCTTGCCTGAGGAAGATGATGAAGGAAGACATACTGAGCTGAGCCTGGTTGGGAAAAGACGATGCATTAAGCCACCTGAACAAATATTCGAGTGTCTCGGTAAGAAACGCTTCTTTCATGGACTGTTTAGAGTTAAGGGTGATGATTACAATGTTTTTGTCTTTCTGTTTTGCCTTCTTCTAGGAGTGCCACTGCCGTTTTGTAACCCGTTTAAACCGCGTTGTGTGCCGGTTTTTCATGCCGTTTCAGTGCAGCACTAGTACTCTGTTAGCTTTCTGTGCACGGAGCACATGGCTCAGATTTTATTTTAAATACGCACAAGAACGTGTTTTGCCATTTTTTTGAAGTTGAACTCTGTGACGGAGAAGTCAAAACCAGTATCATTTTTATTTTGCACAAACCTCAACAGAGACTAATATTTTTTTTATATGCATTTCCAACTGTTTGAAAAGGAGGAAAACTACTTTTTTGAGAATAAAGAACCCCTTTTTTGAAGTATTTTGTGGTTCATCAAAACCCGGCTTCATATGCATTTGTTAGATTCTGTAAACATCAGGGCGCTAAAACAATGCTAAGATGATAAGATGCTTGGAGTTAAGATGATGATGATCTTTGCATACACATTGACCTGCAGTGATTCCTCTTTTTAAGGGATCAGTGAGATATTCACTTATGCAAATTAGGAAGAGCTGACATTTATTTTCTATTTATGCAAAGGTTAGAATCTTCATTACAAAAACCCATTACCTGCTCCAATAAATGATAGAATTCCAGAGCATCAATAAACTCATATGCACCGTTGGAAAAGCTTCATAGTGAATTCTCCTGTTGGCTCACACAGTCAGACCACAATAACGTGTTGCATCCAGTCAGAGAAAAAGCATCTTTTCCTTTTTCATGATCCCAACAGAAAGGTCTGAGACCTTCACCACATGAGCTGCTCTCTGTCAAAGAAACTCAATTTTCACTTAAAAAGGT
Source organism: Nothobranchius furzeri (assembly GCF_043380555.1). Taxonomy (NCBI): domain Eukaryota; kingdom Metazoa; phylum Chordata; class Actinopteri; order Cyprinodontiformes; family Nothobranchiidae; genus Nothobranchius; species Nothobranchius furzeri. The sequence continues at coordinate 17,988,521 of NC_091742.1, forward strand.
GGACGGATCCACAGCCCTCCTCCGTGGTTTCCTCTCCTGCTCTTTTCTCCTCCTTGCTCTTCATATGCCCACTGAGTTGTTCCCCAAGCCTGGACAAAGGACGATTACACAAATCTGTCACCCAGGAAATCCCGACACTTTATTTCCTCTCAGACAAAGAGCCAGTGACGGGTGATGAGTTTGTAGCTGCTGGGGGATTTGACAGACTCTGGGGGAATAATAAAGCAATTTCAGTCTGCCAGAAAAGTCAGAGGACAGAGAGAGGGAGAGGAAAAACACATAGGAGGAAGATATAAATCACTCGTGTGATAGTCACAGTTTTTTGGTGGCGATATGAGACAGTTAAATTGTACAGAGAGATGAGTGGCTTGACCAAAGAGTGATCATACAAACACAGGCTTAATACAAGTTTTATGACTGATGGAGGTTTAATAATCTGTCAACCAGTATCACGCTATGAACAGACATTAAATATATTAGAAATACATAAACAAGGAGAATGTTTATAAAATGTCATGTTTCCTGACTCAACACATGGTCGACCACGTTAAGAAAATATAACAAAAGGTTTATTTTAAATAAAGCAGCACCATCAAAATGAAGCAAAGTGTTTGTGGCTTGAAGGCAGGGTCTGGAAAACGGACTCATTCAGCTACTGGTGACTTGAGGCTTTGTTTTTTCTTAGAGGATATTACGTCCCTCAGCCCGCTAGGAGAGATGTTGTTGAGGGAGAAATAAAGTTGGTGTGTGGGTGGAATAATAACGGAGTTCTGTGTCGCTGTACCAAGGATTTTAATTACAGAAAGAAAAGCAAAACAAAGTGACAGTCATAATATATACAAAACTGAAGGAAACACACACAAAAAGGGGAACTAAGAGCGCCGGCCCATAAGGGGCCGGAAGGGGGAATTAACTAACCGAAATACAATAACTATGAACTCCAAGCTAATGGAGGGACGTCCTGTTAAGCAGGGACGCTGGGAAAAGTACACAAACAAAGTCAATTAGCCATTCCTAGATCGGGGTTACCAGAGAGTCAAAATCTAATACCAAATAGAATATCCAAAGCCGAGACTACCAAACACACGCGAGGAGAAGAGAGCAGCAAAAACTCTTCTGAGCCTTCACTACCCTGGACCTTCTCAAAGAAATGTGGGCAGGAGAGCAGCCTTTGACAGCTGACCCATGATTGGCCATTACACACAGCTGCGCAGGAGACCAGTGAGGCAGAAGCCACTGAGGCCATCTTGTGGCCGAAAAGGAACAGAGCACGTAACAGAGGACTTGAGGCCTTACTGTTTCCATAGCATTGTGAGACTTGAGGGAAGGGTTGTCCAGTCTGACCCTTACTTCGCACTGGAAGCATCCATTAGAGTCTATGGGGGTGGTTCAAACCAGCCGCGACACGGAAATGTTCAGCCGTGTCCCAGATGCGGCACGCCATGCTGCGCCACTAAAGAAATGCTAGAATTCTGTTTTTGCAGCAAGCCGCTTCTGGGACATGTCATTCACAATGGCTGATGGCATACACAAACCGTGACCTTTGAAATCCTGAGGGATCTTGTGAGCTCGCAAGTCCAGCAAGGAGGACGGTAGAGAAGCTGCTCCATGGCTCAGACTCTCCCGGTGTGTACTGGCATGCAGCGAAAGTCGCGGGTAAATGAAATGTTTCATTAATCTTTGCTCAGTGATTGAAGTTTGAAATGAATGTTATGATTACATTGAAAGATTGATATATGTTTCAGCATGTTAATATGATGAGGTCATCACCATTTTCACTCACACAAGAACAAAGTAAGGTTAGGTTAAACTCATGACACATAAATAGCCCTCTACCCCAGATCAGAGCATCCGGTATCAATGTTTTTGAGGTTGTCTTGGTGATATTTCTCAAACTTGTCAACCTCTGGTTGGCTACAGAAATCATAACATGAGAACAGAAAAATTGGATCACTTCTGTTTTGATAACATTTTTACTCCAAAACGTTGATTTTCCCTTATATATATTATAGGGTTATGTTAATTTTGCAACACTTTTCCAGTACATAGTTTCCTGCATTCATTTCTTTCACCTGAACTCCGTTCCCATAACTTGTTTCATATAGCACATAAAGGTACATATAGTGCTAGGTTTATTTTTATTTTTTATTTTACATCAGATGCAATCTATGTGTGTCTACATTCAAGTGCCCTGGATGTGTGCTCTTCTCTCTTGGGTTTCGCCTGTGGTCCTCACTTCCTGGGAGGACCTCTCTACACCATCGCCTGATTCGGCTGCCTGCTGCCTTAGGGTCCGGTTCGCTTGAGTCTGGCCGTCCTGTGGTTCCTGCCATGGTTGCTGGAGTTTTACGGTTCGCCTGGGGCTGGTCCGGTCCCTGCCCATCTGCTTCCTTCCTGAGGATGGTGTTAAGTGGAATTACCTTTTCAAGTTTGGGAGTTACACTGACTATTCTCTGGTTTGCTTTCCTCACTCCTGATGCCTTTGCCTGGGATCTAACCTTTGCTTCCTCGACTGAGTCCTTAGGGCCTCTGGGATTGTTCAACGACCCGTGGTTTCTGCCAGGACCCCGTGCCCTTGAAAAAGGGGGTTATGTAACGTCCAGCAATGGTCAGTTTTTAGGTACTGTTTGACCATTCAACATCTGCTCAAATGGAGTCACAAGACTGCATGTGTTCCATTTAAATCGGCCTGCCTTCATCCCATCAGCTGGATCTCAGAGCTTCTCTGCAGCTCTGAACACAGGTTGGCTACACAAATCATAACATGAGAACATTAAAACTGAATCACTCTGGTGATTCATCAGATCTAGAGAAAGCTTCAGACCGGCCATCTGAAGCAAAACCCTCTTTAACCCACCAAAGCTTGACACGTTGTCAAAATCTTTTTGCACCTGCGAAGCTGATACAGCAAACAGTTCCTGCAGAACAAGCTGATATTGTTTAGACTCCTTAAGAGTTCCAGACGCGTGGTTCCATCCATCTGCCGTGACCCGAGACATCTCTGGACTGAAGAGTCGGTGCCACGGTATTCTACAGCCCTTCGGTGTCAGAGGTCAGCCGACCTCTCTGACCTTCGGATCCACCAAGAGGGTCTCCGCAAACGGGTGAAGTAGACACACAGATAGCATCTGATGAGTTTTTGATAATAATCAACTTCATAGCTTAAAGGGGCATTATGGAAGTTTGACAGCCAAAACATGTATAGAAATAATACATTTCTTCTTCATACATTCTCCTGTAATGCCCTGGTCCTGTAGAATGAGCCCTGGCATTTTTACTGTGATTGCCTGTTTTTCTGTAAAATCACAGAAAAAGAGAGATGCTCGGGTTGAGCAGGCTGCTTCATGCGCGTTCACGCTCAGGCATAGCCCGTAGCATTTGCTATCCATAGATTTAGCAGCAGAGAGAGAGGCAGTGCCACTTTGTCGCTGTTCCTAACGCCTAGTGACAAACCTAACTACATTTCTGAGGACCCTTAGCTACTTTCTGCAGAACTTTCTTCTAGATATTTCCTGCGATTTATCAACAAAATAGCCATTTTCACTTCAAACTGTTCTTTGGTTTGATGTTGTTTCAGGTGTCATCAAGAATATAAACGTTAGAGATATTGTGAATGTTACTATAGTGTAGGTCACCTTGTAAGATGTCTGACTCCCATGCAGAAAACGTTGGTTCGATTCTGGGTGTGAACATAGTTCATTAAGAGTTTCTTTTTTACATTAATGGTATATGTTTTTACAGTAAGATGCCCACATTTTTATTTGAGACTCGCCGAACGGCATTGGATTCACAGATAAAAAAAAATATGTGGGTTCAACTTTCATTTTGGAACAATTTTTCAAGCAAGGGAAGGGAATGATCTGAGCATGCAGGAGGACTGACCCATCATAAACCTTTGTCGGCTGTGCTGAAGAGAAAGGTATAGAACCAAATTATTTAATTAATCAGCTGCGTGTTCTCCTGTCCTCTGTCCTCCGGGCCACACACACACACACACACACACACACACACACACACACACACACACACACACACACACACACACACACACACACACACACACACGACTGTCTCAGCTGTTTTTTTTCGTTGAAGAGTGTGCACGTACAGCATGCGCACCTCGTGCACGAGCCTACTATTGAAGCTGCTGTTACGCTTTTGGTCTGAGGGAGCAATCGCGAGCATAAAAATTCAAAAGTCCGTAAAGTCCCTTTAATCAGAAGATTCTAGGATTCTTTGCTTTTTTAGGGATCAACATACTTTGTGTTACTTCAAGAAGAGAGTCAAGTTTATAAAAAGTAAGGAATTTATTTTCTAAACAATTAAAAACATGACAACTAGGAAAAACGTAGGTGATGAATGAATCTGAGTGGATGGAATGTGAGGTGTGATGATATATGAATGTGATGTTATCAGAACCTTCGTATCTGGGTAAGCGAGTTCTGAGTGGGAGTGAATTTGGTTCGCTCTAAACTAATTGATGGTTTCTAAAACCACATCAGACACAATCTTGTGAGGCCACTTACCTGTTCTGGAGACCCCCGATTGGATCCGAGATGTCAGGGAGTCTGGTGACCCCAGTGCCTCGAGGTTAGTAGGATAATCGCGAGGCGACCAAGTCGGTCCTGAGATGTCTCCGGGTCGCACAGTTGTTTGCGTCTTAGGAATAACTCTTAAGGAGCTGAAGTTGTCTCGCCTTGGTTCTGAAGGAACCGGTTGCGGTGTCATCTGTAGATGCGATGGCTAGAGTTTCCCTCCGATGGCCAGTCGAAGTTATGCTCATAACTTGAATGCTTGAATGCTGAATTGGAAAGCTGGAATGCTGAATCACTCAGCAAGTGATTCTGTTCTTAATATTCTCATATTATGATTTGTGTGGCCGATTGGAGCTTGACATGTTAAGAGGTGTTAACCACCAAACCTCAGACATCACGCCTTGTCAGATACGGGATGCTCTGAATTGTGGGTAAGAAAATATCTATGTGTCTGCAATTACATTAACCTTGCGCCATGAGGAGATATGCAGTGTAGATAATGATTCACTTGTTAAATCCAACATTCCTGATCGTCCTATATTAATCTTTCAATGTAATAATATAATCATTTCACAGATTAATCAAAACATTTCATTTAGTATTCATATAACATTTGTTTATCAACCCATTTATTATTTAGTGATTATTTAACTTATGAGTTGTAAAAGTTCTTCTGTCTTGTGCTGTGAATAAAAACCAGTCTTGGAAAAGAATGAGCCTGGAAGGACCTTGAAGCAACAGTCTCTTCTGTAGATTAAAGCTCCAGTTGGAGACTTACTGTATGTCTCCAAGTGACCGATGCTGAAGAGGTGACCTGTAGACTGAAAAACAGACCATTTCCGGAGGCTACAATGTTGTAGGTCTTTGGTGCTGGTCTGTGGATTAACTCTGACTGTTGTCACCATTCTTTGCTCCAGTTTATCCGAGATTTTTCTTGGTCTACCACTTAGAGCCTTAACTTGACCTGTGCCTGTGGTCTTCCATTTCCTCAATATGCTTTTATTTCAGCTTTTTTAACTGAACTTTTTATCATAACAACCAACTATTTATACAGGAAAATTAAACAATCAATCAGATTTATTTATAAAGCTCCTACCACCACCTTATCAGAGGTCCAAGGTGCTGAACAGCACATAAAAACAAGGGTAAAAACAACATAGTGGCAAAAAGAGAGTAAAATTGATAAAACATAAATAAATAGAAAAGTACAAGTAAAATGAATTAAAACCCGTACAGTACTGCAGGTAAGAATACAAAAGCCAGGGTCAACGATGTTGGGGGAATGCTCGTAGACAAGATAAGACTTAAAGTCCTGCAGAGGAGGCACTTGCTTCACTGCCAAAGGGAGCTTATTCCAGAATGTAGGGGCCATTACTGAGAAAGCCCAGCTCCCCTTGATCTGAGTTTAGAGCGGGGTACTTACAGCAACTCCTGCTCAGCTGCGCGAAGGGCCTTACAAGATATGGTGGAGCACTGCCCTCTAGCACCCTGAAAACATGGAGGAGGATCTTCATGTAATCATGTAGATTAACAAGGCTGCTCAAACATTCACATCCCACTGTATTTTTTGTGCCATGTGTACAGTGGGAATAATAAATAATCACCCCTTTGAAAGACTTACATTTTTTTGTTTTACCTCCTTTACAGAGGAGTATTCAGAGTAGTTTCTACTAGTTAACTAACAATAGACAGCTACAGCTTAGAAACTTGACTCTCCCATATTCCAGTCAGAATTGACAAAGCTCCTCGGATGAGAAGCGAAACGCCTTCAAGAAACCAAAGAAGTCCAGTTGCCTTCGTTTAAAGTCCCATTAGTTGTCACACACTCTGATGTGTGTGCGAAATCACCATCTATCTCTTCCACCTATCCGGAGTCAGGTTGTGGGGTCAGCATCCTAAGCAGAGAGGCCCAGCCTTCCCTCTCCCCAGCCACTTGAGCCAGCTCCTCCAGAAGAATCCCAAGATGTTCCCTCCTCTCGATGTGGGGGTGCAGCAGATCTACTTTGAGCCCCGCTGAGACAGAGCTTCTCACCCTATGTATAAGGGACAGCCCAGGCATCCTGCGTAGAAAACTCATTTCGGTAACCTATAATGAGGAAAGAAACACTGAAATTAATAAAGGTCATTAGATTTTTTTAGAAATCAGTAAAAGTGATGTCTGACTCTGTTCTGCGATACGGACAATAATCCAGTTATTAATTTTTGCTAAGCCCACTCCATCCCATAAGCCCCATGCAATTTATCTTTACAGCCACTCAACATTAGCCAAATGTGCAAGACAGCTGCAATCACAAGCGTCCTCACGCGTGTTTGTGAAATCAGCTAGACTGAGTGGTGTTTGAGATTTTTATTTTTTAGCAAATACTCAGTGTCCTATAGAGGTCTTTTATTTCAATATTTTAATTTCTATCATCTATCGATCTATCGATCTATCTATCTATCTATCTATCTATCTATCTATCTATCTATCTATCTATCTATCTATCTATCTATCTATCTATCTATCTATCTATCTATCTATCTATCTATCTATCTATCTACATACATACATACATACATACATACATACATACATACATACATACATACATACATACATACATACATACATACATACATACATACACACACACACACACACACACATATATATATATACATATATATATATATGTATATATATATATATATATATATATATATATATATATATATATATATAATTTTTTTTGTGGGTTGTCATGTTGATCTCAGCCCTCTTTCTCCCTACTCAAAACCAGTTGTCATTAGTTTGGGGGTGAGAATTGACTCTGGACTTAAGTTTGATGCTTACATCAACTCTGTGATCCGGTCCTGTTTTTTCATCGGACACGCCTTTCAAAAATCAAGCCTATGCTGTAGAGAGCACACCTGGAGCGGGTACTCTATGCTTTTGAATTTTCTAGGCTTGATTACTGCAATTCTCTATATGCAGGGTTGTGTCAGTCATCACTGCATCGCCTACTGGTTGTGCAGAACAGCGCTGCCAGGTTTCTGACTGGGACCAGGAAATGGGACCACATCAGTCTGGTTCTGGCCTCACTGCACTGGCTTCCGGTCTGTTATAGTTCTCACTTTAAACTTCTGGTGTTTGTTTTCAATTTATTCCAGGGTGGTTAGGGTTAGGGTTCTGCATAAGCCTGAATAGATCACCTGCTTGTGCACAATCAATTGTCTCTATAGAGGCTTGCTGAAGAGGCTATATGAGTTTCTGGACTTGTTCCTGAGACAAACTCGTGGGTTTTAATGTTCTAGAGGCTGAATCCACACTGTGCTGCCACACTGGAGACTGGAACAAGCGCTATTCAGCCAAAGTCTCACAATCAGGGAACATTGTGAGACAAAACATCAATGTTGCAGAGCAAACAGTATCAGTGTTAGAGTCTTGTTGCTGTTAGCCAATCAGAGGTGGGATGTCCAAATATCAGGAAATAAGAGCTAAACACTGATGTGGTTCACCTCTAATTCCTCAAAAAGGCACACCAGAGCTTCCCCCCCCCCCATGAATGACTTACAAGGCATTCTTTTCTACTGTAGACCACTGCAGACATTTTAAAAATAAGAGTAAAGTTGATATTTAATATGATGCACCTTTAACATTCACATGCACGGATAAAACATATTATTGGTATTAATGACATCAGAAGTGAGCTGGGGAAAGAGTGGGGCCAAGACATCACATACGTGTGTTGATACAACTGCATGAAATAAAAAGACACTTGGCAGCTCAGAATAAAGTTGATGAAATGTAGTTAAACCACAAAAAAGGCTAAAATTAAAATTAACAGAACTCACATCCCACACCATGATGAATGGTAAAAACAAAAAGGCCCTTGTTCATCACAGATGTCTTTCTTGGGAAATAAAGAAATTAAATTTTTTCAGTTGAAGAAACTTCAACGAAACTCAGATAACACTTTTTCCACCATAATATTACATCTTATTGCTTTTTATCATTAAAAACTAAAATGTAGGTTTGATTGTTAATGATTATTATTATTATTATTATTATGCTGTTGGGAACCATCGTACACATGTAAATTACCCGAGTCAGAAAAGATATCAGCGCTTCTCGTTTCATATTGTAAACCCACAGACACAGGGCTTTTAGGAGACGCATCTCTCATCAATATTTCCCAGTGACAGCAGCGTCTACTATCACTTGCTTCTGAGCTTATCATGGCATTTTTTCCTCTGACATCCCATCCTTCATGGGATGTCACATTATGATGTTTAAGCAGAAAAAAGATGTATTTTTTTTCTCCCCACCTGCTCACCAAGCAACATTAGTCCAAATTACTGCTGCCTCGTGGATAAAGCAGGCTTGTTTGATTACAAAAAAAATGTGCTCTTTATTATGGTAATGGGCGCCTTTGAAAAACATCACCCTGGGACCTTTGCTATCCAAGTGCATAAAATTGTTTTGAGATGCTGCTTTAATGGCAAAGCTGGCTGCATAATCAACTACAGGTTGACATTTAAAAGATGAAAATTGCAAATTAGAGTCCCGTTTGTGTCCACTGGAAAAGTGGAGAAAGTGGAGTTTGCAGGAGGCTAAGAGGACTCACACCTGCTAGGACGTACATTATTTCCTTATTTCCTTTAAATGAGCATTACTCTAGATAGAGGTGGGAAATGTCATCAGATCGTGAGATTTTTTTCCTATAATAGCATAAAGTGATGCAGCCTCGCACATTAAGAACAAGACATGCCCTGATTTCATTGCAAGAAGAGTTTGGTACTTACAAATTGGAGGACACGTGGGGATAGAACTGGTTTGATTAAGAGCGATGCAGGGAGCAATACTCACAATTACATAAAAATAAAGCCAGCCTATAGTCATGCACACTGACTTTTAAGATTCCTCTCTGCTTCGCCTCACCCAGAGCAGCCCGGTGGTTTAAACCCTCCCTGAGTGGGCAGCAAGCAAGCCGGCTCCAGCCCAGCCAACCATTGGAAACTCATTATTTCAGTACTAAGTGATGGATCATTTCCAAATGATCTCCATGTACACCTGAACAATTAAGCCACCAGCAAGGCAATTATAGATCAGCAATATAGCAATGGGACACTGATATATTGGTGGGCTTTAACCTTTGGGCATGTGGACAGATTACACTTATTAAGCCACAGCTTTATTGGACCAATAAAAATCGTTGTGGAGCCATATCAGCTCACATAACTGCAGGGTGGACATTCTCCCTGCTGGAAGGAATAATGGTGAAAGTCTAGCTGTAACGGAGGAGAGAGGACACGAGAGGTCAGACAAATCTCTGCAGGATCAGTGCTTTGATTCTTTAATTCACCAAGTCAGTCCACACAGAAAGTGAAATGGATTGTACCCAATGGAACTTTTCTGCATTCACGATCTCCAGGAAACAACTTCAAACTGCTGAGATGATGATGGAACTTTTTTTGTGGTAAATTTTCAGCAGTAGGGAGCCTAAGTCACTTTCGCATCATGGGTCCCCGGAAGAACGAAAAAATGAATGCAAGTCAACGGAGCTTAAATAACAATTATGAAAATAAGTCCAGGACTACAAATGTGTCATCGAACCAGACACGGAGAAAACTGCGGGAAAAGGGCTGTAAGTTCAGTGAAGTTCCCACAGGAGGAAAGGACCACCGTCAATCTGGTCATTTGGTAAGTAGCGGCTACTTTGGGAAGAGGAGATTATGTGGTGATTATGCGACGTGCCAATTTCTAGTTTGTAGTCATGCTATTTAAGAACTTGTACAAGCTAATAAATCTCAAAGTACCTGACTGATGTGGTCGAAACACCCATCATTACTTTTCATACAACATATGTGCGATCCAGGGCGTAAGGCAAAGCAGATTAGAAAATATCTTTTTTAGCCTCATTGACTTGCATTAATTAATTCGTTCTTCCGGGGACACATGTTGCAGGAATAGACTTTGGCTCCATATAAGGTGGATTTGTATTCAAATTCATAAAGTCATAGTTTAATCTGAGAGTGAATCATTTTCATTTTGCTGATTTTGTTTAATCAAAGATTTTTACTGAAGAATATGGTGCACTTGTTTAGTAAAGCATTGTACCATCAACCAATATTAAATCTGATAGACACATTTCTTCTCTTGCACCACAATTAGGAGGAACTGGAAATGACACAAAAGAGTTCAGCAAAGGAAAACTCAAAGCCTTGAAGCCAATATCCATAGATGTGTGTCATGCCAAAGATAGTCTCGTATTGAGAAATGATGGAAGTAGAGATATTTTGGTGAAACAAAAACTTTGTGACTCAGTTGGGATTTGGGACCATCTTCTACTTCAGCTGCTGCATCAGTGTATCCAGGTACAAGGCATATTCCGCAACTCAACACCAGACCAGTGAGTTGCCATGGTGATAGCTGCAGCTGATTTAGTGTAACATCACACAATGGTGAAAGGTTTCTTGATTGTTTCTTATCTGTGTCTTCTGGAGAGATCTATGGCAGATTTGGATTTGACTGGTAGAAGCTAATGTTAGCATTAGCAACTCCACCACACAGCATAACTCCTCCAGGCTTGTGTTATTTTTGGAGACAGAACATCATCAGACCAGAGTCAGTGTTGGAGTCATATTGCTGTTAGCCAATCAGAAGAGACTCTGGATCCTGCGGTATGATGCCATTTTCTTCTCCACCTGACTTCTGTGTCCTCAAACAGGTGCGTCACACCTGGGGTGAGAAATTAAATTAGATTGTGAGTTTTTTTATAATAGCTTAAAGCGAAGCAGTTGCACAGATTATGGAAAATGTCAGGAATAAAACAGGTGAAACTGCTTCATGTGAGAAGTTCATCAAAATGGTTTGTATAGACCATAGACTTATTACAAGGATTCATTCATTCATAACTTCACCTTTAAACAGACATCTTATAGAATCAGTTATTTTGCTGATGAACAAAAACATTTTTGCACTTCTGATTTTTGATGGCTGGTGATAACTGATCACCACTCAGGGGCATTCAACTGGGTTTACAGTGGTTTGTTCCAAATCTCTGAAAAATGATCAGCTACATACTAAACACCCAGTTGTATCAGCAGCTGTATTCGGTGTTTAGTATGTTTACATCCATGTAAGATTCATAGAGGAACTGCCAATTCAGCTGTATAATCATGGCTTATAGCTCGATTATGGGCTCGACACACGGGAGCCGACATCGCCTCTCCTCCATTCATTTTCAATGAGACATGCGCGACAAAGCGATAATCACGGGCCTCCCTCCTACCAAGCAAAACGCGAAAAATGTGCGTGTGAAATTTTGTGCTCATGCACGTGTCGTGCACAGGCGACCCAGCGACGCGATCCCAGAAAGTTGAAACATTGTCAACTTTTCATCGCTGTCGCTCGGACGAGGACCAATCAACGGAGGTTTCATTCACTGACCAATGAGCGGACAGGATGCTCCGTACACCTCCGAGCAAACATGGAGCAGAAGTTGATTATTATTATGTTTTATATAGTAAAATCACAAGTAAGATTTGACATAACTCTAACAGCACCTTGTGAAACATCATATCTACCACTTTATTAACTCTGAACCGCTTAAATAACCTTAATTCCCTCCAACCTGACACAGCCAAACAAAACAACGGAAGTTTCAATTTCGCCATGGAACAGAACGCGTAGACGGCTTTGCCGCTGGCCGCTGCCGCGGATCGCCTCCCGTGTGACAGGTAATAAAAGCGACAGTGACAAATTTCGCTGATCGCGGTCGTTTGTCGTCTCCCGTGTGTCGAGCCCATTAAAGGGTAAAGCTGCAGGCAGTTCTCACCAAATGTGTCAGAAATAAACATCAAAGATTAAGATAAAAGTCAGTAAGGCTGTTGAGACCGTCTGTGTTGTCCTTTTGTGGTTTATTAATTGTTTGTGCACTTCAACCATTGATAGCGGGGTCACTGACATTTGTTTGAAATAGCTATGTAAATGTTGTAAGTGGTCACAATTAATAAACTGTGAATGAAAATCTCGTCTCGTCGTCTCGTCTTCCTCCGCTTATCCGGGTCCGGGTCGCGGGGGCAGCATCCCAACTAGGGAGCTCCAGGCCGTCCTCTCCCCGGCCTTGTCCACCAGCTCCTCCGGCAGGACCCCAAGGCGTTCCCGGACCAGATTGGAGATGTAACCTCTCCAACCTGTCCTGGGTCGACCCGGGGGCCTTCTGCCGGCAGGACATGCCCGAAACACCTCCCCGGGGAGGCGTCCAGGAGGCATCCTGACCAGATGCCCAAACCACCTCAACTGGCTCCTTTCGATCCGGAGGAGCAGCGGTTCTACTCCGAGTCCCTCCCGAATGTCCGAGCTCCTCACCCTATCTCTAAGGCTGAGCTCGGCCACCCTACGGAGGAAACTCATTTCGGCCGCTTGTATCCGCGATCTCGTTCTTTCGGTCATTACCCAAAGCTCATGACCATAGGTGAGGATTGGGACGTAGATCGACCGGTAAATCGAGAGCCTGGCTTTCTGGCTCAGCTCCCTCTTCCCCACGACAGATCGGCTCAGCGTCCGCATCACTGCAGATGCCGAACAAATCCGCCTGTCGATCTCCCGATCCCTCCTACCCTCACTCGTGAACAAGACCCCGAGATACTTAAACTCCTCCACTTGAGGTAGGACCTCTCCCCCGACCCGGAGGTGGCAAGCCACCCTTTTCCGGTCGAGAACCATGGTCTCAGATTTGGAGGTGCTGATCCTCATCCCAGCCGCTTCACATTCGGCCGTGAACCTACCCAGCAAGAGCTGAAGGTCAGAGCTGGATGAAGCTAGGAGGACCACATCATCCGCAAAAAAAAGAGACGAGATTCTCCTGCCACCAAACTCGACACACTCCACACCACGGCTGCGTCTAGAAATTCTGTCCATAAAAGTGATGAACAGAACCGGTGACAAAGGGCAGCCCTGGCGGAGTCCAACCCTCACTGGGAACAGGTCCGACTTACTACCGGCTATGCAGACCAAACTCACGCTCCTCTGGTAAAGGGACTGAATGGCCCTTAACAAAAAGCCACCCACCCCATACTCCTGGAGCGTCCCCCACAGGGTGCCCCTGGGGACACGGTCATAAGCCTTCTCCAAATCCACAAAGCACATGTGGATTGGTTGGGCAAACTCCCATGCCCCCTCCATCACCCTTGCAAGGGTATAGAGCTGGTCCACAGTTCCACGGCCAGGACGAAAACCACATTGCTCCTCCTCTATCTGAGATTCAACTATCGATCGGACCCTCCTCTCCAGTACCTTGGAGTAGACCTTTCCAGGGAGGCTGAGGAGTGTGATCCCCCTATAGTTGGAACACACCCTCAGGTCACCCTTCTTAAAGATGGGGACCACCACCCCGGTCTGCCACTCCCTAGGAACTGCCCCCGATGACCACGCAATGTTGTAGAGACGTGTCAACCATGACAGCCCTACAACATCCATAGCCTTGAGATACCCAGGACGAACCTCATCCGCCCCCGGGGCTCCGCCGCTGTGTAGTTGTTTGACTACCTCAGCAACTTCTGCCCCCGAGATCGGACAGTCCATCCCCAGGCCTCCCAGCTCTGGTTCCTCCTCGGAATGCGCATTGGTGGGATTGAGGAGCTCCTCAAAGTATTCCTTCCACCGTCCGACTATAGCCTCAGTTGACGTCAGCAGCTCCCCATCCCCACTGTAAACAGTGTGAGCGAGTTGCTGCCTTCCTCTCCTGAGGCGCCGGACAGTTTGCCAGAACCTCTTTGGAGCCGATCGATAGTCTTTCTCCATGGCCTCACCAAACTCCTCCCACGCCCGAGATTTTGCCTCGGCAACTGCCACTGCTGCACCCCGCTTGGCTATCCGGTACCTGTCTGCTGCCTCCGGAGACCCACAGACCAGCCACGCCCTGTAGGCCTCCTTCTTCAGCCTGACGGCTCCCCGAACCTCTGGTGTCCACCAGTGGGTACGGGGGTTGCCACCACGACTGGCACCGGCCACCTTACGACCACAGCTAGCAACAGCCGCCTCGACAATCGCAGAGTGGAACAAGGCCCACTCGGACTCAATGTCCCCCACTGCTCTCGGGACGTGGTCAAAGCTCTGCCGGAGGTGGGAGTTGAAGACCGTCTTGACAGGTTCTTCTGCCAGGCGTTCCCAGCAGACCCTCACTATGCGTTTGGGTCTGCCAGGTCTACGCGGCATGTTCCCTTGCCATCTGATCCAACTCACCACCAGGTGGTGATCAGTTGACAGCTCCGCCCCTCTCTTCACTCGGGTGTCCAAAACATACGGCCGCAGGTCAGATGATACGACTACAAAATCTATCATCGACCTGTGACCTAGGCTGCCCTGGTACCAAGTGTACCGGTGGGCATCCTTATGTTCGAACATGGTGTTCGTTATGGCCAAACTGCGGCTTGCACAGAAGTCCAATAACAAAACACCGCTCGAGTTCAGATTAGGTGGGCCGTTCCTCCCAATCACACCCCTCCAGGTCAAGCTGTCATTGCCCACGTGAGCATTGAAGTCCCCCAGCAGGACAATGGAGTCCCCTGATGGAGCACTATCTAGCACTCGTCCCAGGGACTCCAAAAAGGGTGGGTACTCTGAACTGATATTTGGCCCATAAGCACAAACAACAGTCAGGACCCGTTCCCCGACCCGAAGGCGCAAGGAAGCTACCCTCTTGTCCCCCGGGGTAAACCCCAACACACAGGCAGAGAGTCTCGGGGCTAACAAAAGCCAACCCCAGCCCTCCGCCTCTCACCCGGAGCAACTCCAGCAAAGTAGAGTGTCCAACCCCTCTCCAGGTCTCGGGTTCCAGAGCCAATGCAATGTGTCGAGGTGAGTCCGACTATATCTAGCCGGTACCGCTCAACCTCTGCCACAAGCTCCGGCGCCTTCCCCGCCAGCGAGGTGACGTTCCATGTCCCAAAAACTAGTTTTCTTGTCCGGGGATTGGACCGCCAAGGCTCCCGCCTTGGTCTGCCACCCGATTCGCATTGCACCGGACCCTTCATGTTCCTCCTGCGGGTGGTGGGTCCACAGTTGGACGAGCCCATGTATCCGGTTCGGGCTGGGCCCGGCCGGGCCCCATGGGCGAAAGCCCGGCCACCAGGCGCTCGCTCACGGGCCCCAACCCCAGCCCTGGCTCCAGGGTGGGACCCCGGTAACCCTCCGGGCCGGGTACTCCGACTCTTCGTTTTAACCGCCATGAAAGATCCTTCGAACCGTTCTTTGTCTCACCCTTCACCTAAGACCGATTTGTCATGGGAGACCCTACCAGGGGCACTAAGTGCCCCAGACAACATAGCTCCTAGGATCATTAGGGCACTCAAACTCCTCCACCACGATAAGGTGACGGTTCAAGGAGGAGGTGAATGAAAATATGAAAGATATCCGACAAAGTATAGTGTTCCATAAAATTGTGAATCATTAATATTGTTGGACCTTTAATTTTCAATCGACTCTGAAAATGGGTACTTTGGGTAGCCAGGGAACCAATAATCAATAAGTGCCAATATCAATAATTTCACACAGAAGCAAAAATATCGTTTATAAAAATAATCTATTTATTACCATATTTCTATGACACGAGTCATCAATCATCAGTCTTCAATCACAGAAGAATTGAAGATAAATTATTATTCAAGACAATATCAACTGAAACAATAACCAAACTCTCATGAAACATGATCTTGGATGTTATGAAAAGTCTAATTAAGTGTCTTAGGAAAGATGTGAAGTCTGAGATTACAAGAATAATCTGGCTGAATTCAGTGATCTTTGATTAGTTATTAATTAATCATAACCATCCAACGTCAGTGTGCAGAGCCCTCCGTACCAGTGTTGAGAGCTCCTGGTAGAACCAGCTGGCAAAGTAGTAAGTAAGTAAGTAAGTAAATTTTATTTCTATAGCACTTATCACAGACATTGAATCACTAAGTGCTTCACATAGATCAAAACAAAATAGTCATAAAATCATAAATAGATTAACATCATAAAATCAAAATGCTCTCAAAACAGAATTAGATTAACATCAGAAAAAATAAAGTCAAAAAATTATACATTTTCATAAACAGATGAAAGATTAAAAATTTGAGTTAATAATAAGAAAATAAAAGGTTTAGTTAAAAGCAGCTTTAAATAAAAGGGTCTTTATCTGTTTTTTAAAAGTGTCCAGACTGTGAATGCTGCGTAAGGATAAAGGAAGATCATTCCAGAATCGGGGTGCAACAGTCTGGAAGGAGCGATCACCTCGACTTTTATATCTGGTCTTTGGAACTTCTAGAAGGTTCTGGTGTGTGGACCTGAGGGCTCGGGTTGGAGCAGAAGGCTTTAACAGTTCAGTAATACTGGGAGGAGCTTGACCATGTAGAGCCCTGAAAGTTCTAGTCAGGACTCTAAAATGAACTCTAAAGTTAACGGGTAATCAGTGCAGAGACCTCAGAATAGGAGTGATGTGTGCTCTTCTGTTTGCTCCAGTTAGGAGCCTTGCTGCAGAGTTCTGGACCAACTGAAGGTGGTCAAGGGATTTTTTGTTAAAACATGTGAAGTGTGTTATAGCAATCTAGACGGGAGGAGATAAAGGCATGGAGAACCATTTCAGGTTCATGTTTTGATGCCAACCTTCGCAGTTTGGAGATATTTCTTAAATGATAAAAACAGTTTCGGACCAGTTTCGGAAAGTGAAGTTGGTCTCTACAAGACTGAGGAGTGGTTGGACCTCTTAAGCTATTCAAAGGTCAAAGGTCCCTTGAATCCAGCTCCGCCTATTTGAGGGCACCCTCTGGTGTAGAAGATTGCTTCTGCTGGAGGCTAACAGGTTAAATAATGGTTGTTTGGTTCTGGAAAAAGTGGTTCCATGCTGCTGAAAGTGTCCTGTTGTAAGATCTGTCTTGATTTTACAAAAGCTGTTCAGTTAGCATTCTGGCTGGAAGTTCTAGAATAGAGAGCGTCTCTAACCTTTAAGGTCTGTGTTTGACCAATCAGATACCAGGAAAAAAGTAGGAGGCATTATCAAATTCCTCTGCCCCACCTCAGTTTCTAAGAGACTTAAGCTGGGCGAACACTGTGCAACTTTTTCACTCGTAGCACTCAGCTTCAGCTCAAATTGTACGACTTCCTCGCAGGGCAGATCTCACGAGCCATGTCCTCACATTGTACGTCTGGTAGACACACGTCGGACCTAAAAATATGCTAATAATAGCAGTTTTTACACAACACGTCAGACTTTTTTGTCTTGCCTGTTGTCCTTCGGGATTGCTGCAGGAGGACACACAGGGATTTATGGGGGCTGGATGAGGAAAACGAAATAAAGAAAGTAAATCTGTGTTTTGTGATCAGTTTAATTTGACATGAACACGCCGAGGTTCTCCTCCTTGAACCGTCACCTTATCGTGGTGGAGGAGTTTGAGTGCCCTAATGATCCTAGGAGCTATGTTGTCTGGGGCACTTAGTGCCCCTGGTAGGGTCTCCCATGACAAATTGGTCTTAGGTGAAGGGTGAGACAAAGAACGGTTCGAAGGATCTTTCATGGCGGTTAAAACGAAGAGTCGGAGTACCCGGCCCGGAGGGTTACCGGGGTCCCACCCTGGAGCCAGGCCTGGGGTTGGGGCCCGTGAGCGAGCGCCTGGTGGCCGGGCTTTCGCCCATGGGGCCCGGCCGGGCCCAGCCCGAACCGGATACACGGGCTCGTCCAACTGTGGACCCACCACCCGCAGGAGGAACATGAAGGGTCCGGTGCAATGCGAATCGGGTGGCAGACCAAGGCGGGAGCCTTGGCGGTCCAATCCCCGGACAAGAAAACTAGTTTTTGGGACATGGAACGTCACCTCGCTGGCAGGGAAGGAGCCGGAGCTTGTGGCAGAGGTTGAGCAGTACCGGCTAGATATAGTCGGACTCACCTTGACACATTGCATTGGCTCTGGAACCCGAGACCTGGAGAGGGGTTGGACACTCTACTTTGCTGGAGTTGCTCCGGGTGAGAGGCGGAGGGCTGGGGTTGGCTTTTTGTTAGCCCCGAGACTCTCTGCCTGTGTGTTGGTGTTTACCCCGGGGGACAAGAGGGTTGCTTCCCTGCGCCTTTGGGTCAGGGAACGGGTCCTGACTGTTGTTTGTGCTTATGGGCCAAATATCAGTTCAGAGTACCCACCCTTTTTGGAGTCCCTGGGACGAGTGCTAGATAGTGCTCCATCAGGGGACTCCATTGTCCTGCTGGGGGACTTCAATGCTCACGTGGGCAAAGACAGCTTGACCTGGAGGGGTGTGATTGGGAGGAACGGCCCACCTAATCTGAACTCGAGCGGTGTTTTGTTATTGGACTTCTGTGCAAGCCGCAGTTTGGCCATAACAAACACCATGTTCGAACATAAGGATGCCCACCGGTACACTTGGTACCAGGGCAGCCTAGGTCACAGGTCGATGATAGATTTTGTAGTCGTATCATCTGACCTGCGGCCGTATGTTTTGGACACCCGAGTGAAGAGAGGGGCGGAGCTGTCAACTGACCACCACCTGGTGGTGAGTTGGATCAGATGGCAAGGGAACATGCCGCGTAGACCTGGCAGACCCAAATTCATAGTGAGGGTCTGCTGGGAACGCCTGGCAGAAGAACCTGTCAAGACGGTCTTCAACTCCCACCTCCGGAAGAGCTTTGACCACGTCCCGAGAGCAGTGGGGGATATTGAGTCCGAGTGGGCCTTGTTCCACTCTGCGATTGTCGAGGCGGCTGTTGCTAGCTGTGGTCGTAAGGTGGCCGGTGCCAGTCGTGGTGGCAACCCCCGTACCCGCTGGTGGACACCAGAGGTTCGGGGAGCCGTCAGGCTGAAGAAGGAGGCCTACAGGGCGTGGCTGGTCTGTGGGTCTCCGGAGGCAGCAGACAGGTACCGGATAGCCAAGCGGGGTGCAGCAGTGGCAGTTGCCGAGGCAAAATCTCGGGCGTGGGAGGAGTTTGGTGAGGCCATGGAGAAAGACTATCGATCGGCTCCAAAGAGGTTCTGGCAAACTGTCCGGCGCCTCAGGAGAGGAAGGCAGCAACTCGCTCACACTGTTTACAGTGGGGATGGGGAGCTGCTGACGTCAACTGAGGCTATAGTCGGACGGTGGAAGGAATACTTTGAGGAGCTCCTCAATCCCACCAATGCGCATTCCGAGGAGGAACCAGAGCTGGGAGGCCTGGGGATGGACTGTCCGATCTCGGGGGCAGAAGTTGCTGAGGTAGTCAAACAACTACACAGCGGCGGAGCCCCGGGGGCGGATGAGGTTCGTCCTGGGTATCTCAAGGCTATGGATGTTGTAGGGCTGTCATGGTTGACACGTCTCTACAACATTGCGTGGTCATCGGGGGCAGTTCCTAGGGAGTGGCAGACCGGGGTGGTGGTCCCCATCTTTAAGAAGGGTGACCTGAGGGTGTGTTCCAACTATAGGGGGATCACACTCCTCAGCCTCCCTGGAAAGGTCTACTCCAAGGTACTGGAGAGGAGGGTCCGATCGATAGTTGAATCTCAGATAGAGGAGGAGCAATGTGGTTTTCGTCCTGGCCGTGGAACTGTGGACCAGCTCTATACCCTTGCAAGGGTGATGGAGGGGGCATGGGAGTTTGCCCAACCAATCCACATGTGCTTTGTGGATTTGGAGAAGGCTTATGACCGTGTCCCCAGGGGCACCCTGTGGGGGACGCTCCAGGAGTATGGGGTGGGTGGCTTTCTGTTAAGGGCCATTCAGTCCCTTTACCAGAGGAGCGTGAGTTTGGTCCGCATAGCCGGTAGTAAGTCGGACCTGTTCCCAGTGAGGGTTGGACTCCGCCAGGGCTGCCCTTTGTCACCGGTTCTGTTCATCACTTTTGTGGACAGAATTTCTAGACACAGCCGTGGTGTGGAGTGTGTCGAGTTTGGTGGCAGGAGAATCTCGTCTCTGCTTTTTGCGGATGATGTGGTCCTCCTAGCTTCATCCAGCTCTGAACTTCAGCTCTTGCTGGGTAGGTTCGCGGCCGAATGTGAAGCGGCTGGGATGAGGATCAGCACCTCCAAATCTGAGACCATGGTTCTCGACCGGAAAAGGGTGGCTTGCCACCTCCGGGTCGGGGGAGAGGTCCTACCTCAAGTGGAGGAGTTTAAGTATCTCGGGGTCTTGTTCACGAGTGAGGGTAGGAGGGATCGGGAGATCGACAGGCGGATTGGTTCGGCGTCTGCAGTGATGCGGACGCTGAGCCGATCTGTCATGGGGAAGAGGGAGCTGAGCCAGAAAGCCAGGCTCTCGATTTACCGGTCGATCTACGTCCCAATCCTCACCTATGGTCATGAGCTTTGGGTAATGACCGAAAGAACGAGATCGCGGATACAAGCGGCCGAAATGAGATTCCTCCGTAGGGTGGCCGGGCTCAGCCTTAGAGATAGGGTGAGGAGCTCGGACATTCGGGAGGGACTCGGAGTAGAACCGCTGCTCCTCCGGATCGAAAGGAGCCAGTTGAGGTGGTTTGGGCATCTGGTCAGGATGCCTCCTGGACGCCTCCCCGGGGAGGTGTTTCGGGCATGTCCTGCCGGCAGAAGGCCCCCGGGTCGACACAGGACACGTTGGAGAGGTTACATCTCCAATCTGGTCCGGGAACGCCTTGGGGTCCTGCCGGAGGAGCTGGTGGACAAGGCCGGGGAGAGGACGGCCTGGAGCTCCCTGGTTGGGATGCTGCCCCCGCGACCCGGACCCGGATAAGCGGAGGAAGACGAGACGAGAGACGAGATGAACACGCTTTCTTGAAAATCCTTGTCACTGTGTGTAAAAAAAGCGTTTAGAAATAAAAACGAACAACGTGTGTTATTAGGGAAATAGCGGGTGAGCGTTGTTGATGCATGATTACGCATGCGCCGTGAGCGGTTCTGGTACTTTTTGGGTCGCAGCCGCTCGCTGCGCCGCTTCAACCATCATGAGGAACGAGCAAAATATCAAACCCTCCAGATGTCCGTGCGAGCTCACGACTGCTGATCGGTAGCTGGTCACGTGGTGTTAATCGCCTCTCGTAACCCCCTGTACACTACACGACGCTCAGCGCAAAACTCGCCCCGATCTTGTGGATTCTCGCACGAGTGGAAAATCGGCTCAAAAAAGTGAAAAAGTTGCACAGTGTCTGCCCAGCTTTACTGTATAAGGAACTATTTCACTTACTATGTGGTCTAAGTATAATATAACTGTCATGTCATTGTCAATATACTGATATTAATATGTGACATGACTGATAATAAAATCATCATTAACTCATCAAGTAGATTCATTTGGTGTATTTAGAATCTGAAATAACATATTTTAACAATAATCTTGATTTAATCACTCTCAAGCAACCAAGTCTTATTAAATTCACATTAGATAAAACACTCATTGTTCACTGACTGTTATTCATCTGTAAAATAATAAAATAATTGTGTAGAAAGCCTATGTTTCTTTTGTTAAGGTTAAGAGTTCTGTCTTGCAACTTGCAGCAGAGAAAAGGAAGCAGGAGAGGAAATTTGTTATGGCGGTTCCCCAGGCCAAGGCTGGCTTATAGAGAGATGGTTATAAACAGAGCATTTGTTTTGGTTTGGAAAGCACACTGTTTCCCAGGCAAATGAAGAAGGCTGGACTGTATAGTGCCAGGTGACCTGTATGTCATGGTTTGAGGTTAGTGGCAGTCATCTGATGAGCCTGTTTGCAGGTGGGCATTGTCAGTGAGCAAGCAGTTGCTGCTGATCAGTCACCAAAAGGTCAGGTATATAGAAGGGAGTGAATTAACAACACCTCGTTGGGTGATTACTCACCTTGGGTAGTACTCAACTTGAGTACCATTACTAGCCTCCAAGTTAACCTCTAGTTGTGATTTTTCCGAGTTCTCCAGTGAAACTCCGTTTGTTCTCCGTTTCAGGATTCTCTGAACCAATCTTCACCTCTCCAACCATCACTTCTGGGATCCTCTTCTCGTCCACGATTCACTCCTCCGCCACCTGACCGACTCACTTTCACTGCTCACAGCCGACTACTGGAAATCTCTTGTGCTTCTTCTAGATCCCCTGCTGAGCTTCCTGGATTGCTCTCTCCTGTCCATGAGCCTCAGTCCTGACCGTCAACCCCCCTCTCGAGCCTCTCGCCGTCTCCAAGAACTGTAAGCCCTCTTACCTCATCATCCTCCCTCCCTTCTGGCTAAGTCTAACCTGTGTCTGTTTTTTAGACGGCGTCCAGCCTCGCTTCGCACCACAACACTCACCATCTTTTCACGGTGCTCCCTTTGTTTAATAAACTTCATTTGTAAATTAACTTACCTGAGTCCGAGTTGGTGATTCTGTATGTCCTGGTTCAAAATACTTCAGTCAACCAAGCCTTTCTTAACGCTACAGCTACTAAATAGAAAAATAGATATTCATCCCAAGTGTAAGTTATAAATACGGATATGGGAGTTTTCTTGTTAAATGGATGTCTGAGTTTGTAGCAAAGTGGCTGTAATAGTCTTTAATAAGATTTTGTGTAACTGGGCTGTAATTGGATTGCATCAGAATGTATTGAGTTAGAATAAATATTATTGATTTGCCTTGTACATAATCAGATTTGAATCTAAATCTGGCTCTAATTAGACTGAACTGTGTAGAAGTTAATTAAACTGTGTGAGGATAGAATCCAATCTCTTTAGCCGTTGTTGAAGATTGGCTTCATATAAATTAATGGAATTTTAATAGAATTTTTATTCTTTTGGTGTTAGATTCCAGGAAATGAGAAAATCCACAGTCGATAATCCAAGTAAAACACAGTGTAGACCTTTGACCTTGTGTAGAAATCAATTTTTGACCTATGAATATGAAGTTTGGGAACTCTTGCTCTAAAGTATTGCTTAGCTATACAAGGGGATGTTTTCAATAGTCAGGTTTCTGTTGACAGTTTGCAAGGACTTGTCTCCTATCCGACCCACAGTATGTTTTCGCATGATGTAGCGTCCACATCACCAAATGCAGCCAGGCGTCAGGAAGAAGCCTCTGCATAGATCCCTATTTGCTCTGTTGACGGCATCAAAATGCCCAATTTCTGTGTGGTCTATGGTTGTTACAATCGTTCTAATCGGGACAAAGACAAATGTTTTTTTCATGTCCTGAATGTAGTAAACCAGGGCATGTTGTGATCTGTGGGGGAAACCGGAGTATCCGGAGGAAACCCACGCATGCATGGGGAGAACATGAAACTCCACACAGAAAGGCCGCAGCCAGGTTTCAAACCTGCAACCTTCTT
Source organism: Nothobranchius furzeri (assembly GCF_043380555.1). Taxonomy (NCBI): domain Eukaryota; kingdom Metazoa; phylum Chordata; class Actinopteri; order Cyprinodontiformes; family Nothobranchiidae; genus Nothobranchius; species Nothobranchius furzeri. The sequence goes on from NC_091742.1 coordinate 18,012,293, forward strand.
CCTGTGAGGCAGCAGTGCTAACAACTGCACCCATGGAAAAATGGAGTTTGCAGCATTCACTTTCTGACATGAAAGGGTTTACTAAATGTTTTTATGGCATTTTAGAGAACAGTTAGAAACACAGCAATAAAAATGGCAGGTGAACAGTTTCATATTGTTTTCATGTGTGGTAACTTAATTATACTGTGTAGCGTACCAAATGGCTAAGTATTTAATCAAAATGACCAGAAGGTAACTTTTAACACATACTTAGGGTCAGGCCACTCTGGTTCATGGTACCAATATGAGTATCTATGAACTTGACCCAATATTCTTAACTTATCCTGTGGTATATCATAAGACATCAAGACGCTGCAGAAGATACAAGACTCTTTATCAAATTTTCTGAATAAAATTTATCTTCTCTGGCTCATAAAATGATTTTGTAATTTTATAAGTTATATAAAATCATATTTTGTTGAATGGACAATATGTTTAAATCCAAAGTGTTTTAATAACGTGTCCAATACTCTGTACTAATGCATGATGGGTTAACATATGGGGCAAAAAACAGTGGGGCAAAAAAGCATTTAGTCAGCCACCGATTGTGCAAGTTCTCCCACTTCAAATGATGACAGAGGTCAGTAATTTTCATCATAGGTACACTTCAACTGTGAGAGACAGAATGTGAAAAAAATCCATGAATTCACATGGCAGGCTTTTTAAAGAATTTATTTGTAAATCAGGGTGGAAAATAAGTATTTGGTCACTTCAAACAAGGAAAATCTCTGGCTCTCACAGACCTGTAATGTCTTCTTTAAGAAGCTTTTCTGTCCTCCACTCGTTACCTGTATTAATGGCACCTGTTTGAACTCATTATCTGTATAAAAGATACCTGTCCACAGCCTCAAACAGTCAGACTCCAAACTCCACTATGGCCAAGACCAAAGAGCTTTCGAAGGACACCAGGAAAAGAATTGTAAACCTGGGAAGAGTGAATCTACAATAGGCAAGCAGCTTGGTGTGAAAAAATCAACTGTGGGAGCAATTATCAGAAAATGGAAGACATACAAGACCACTGATAATCTCCCTCGATCTGGGGCTCCACGCAAGATCTCATCCCGTGGGGTCAAAATAATCATGAGAACAGTGAGCAAGAATCCCAGAACCACACGGGGGGACCTGGTGAATGACCTGGGAGCTGGGACATCGGGGAGGGATTTTGAGTGGGTTTGGTGCTTCCTGTAGGCAGTGTTTAAGGCATGCAATTTCAAGAGGAGACCCAGGACCACCCCAGAACATGCTAGGGCGATTATATCTCTAGGCAAGCTTGGGAACATCTTTGAGTCCTGCTGGAGAACCTAGTGGAAGTGGACAAAGAGTTGTCTGTCCTGCTCTGGCTGATGTTCTCAATACCTGGACATGGGTAGGCAAAACAAGTGGATCCTCATTCTTCACAAATTCAACAACAGCATGTTATCCAACATACACTTAAGAATCTGATGGCTTAGCATTCTGGGAAAAGCACAAGACTGAAACAAACAGCAACCTCTTTACTTTCATTTTTAAAAATCCAGTTTCTATTTCACACAGTCGGAGAAACAAATCAAATCTGCAAAATGAGAAGCTCAGAGTTAATCTACTGTGACAAGAACTTACAGGCAAACTCACATAAAGCTTTCAGCCAAAACTGAAGGTGACAACTTGATGGTGGAGAGGTCAGCTTAAATTGGTGTGATGAGCAGCAATCACACACACACACACACACACACACACACACACACACACACACACACACACACACACACACACACACACACACACACACACACACACACACACACACACGAGGAAGAGAGAGATGAAAACAGTGTGTGAGTGGTATGTTGACGGGAAAACTAAGAGAAACAGATTGAAAGAGAGAAGATGGGAATAAACTGACAAGCTTCTCTGCAGTAATGAGGACAGATTAATTCAAAGCCACGCGCTGCCATTGAGGTCCTTAATTAACTGCCTCTGAGTAGAGACAAAGTTATGAGTTTGACAGGAGCTTCGTGCTCTCTCTTCTTTGTGGCCCGCCTCCTTTTTTCTTTCTATTGATCTCCCACTATCTCACACACCACACACACACACACACACACACATTTAAAGAATGGTGAAACTAATTCAGTAACGGGTGTAAATGACAGGTGCACTCACAGACAGAGGGACGAGCTTCTGTCCCCATACTGCTGCTCAGGCTGTGTTGATGACATTCTCTGGGTGATAGACCACCTTTATGAGTTTTGCACCACACAATCATTTGAAATGATTACTTATCGCACTTTCCTTACTTTAGTTATTCAGGTTAAAATCTGAAAACCCTTCATTCAACCACATTTCTCTGTTGATTGACAATCTCACAATTACTTTGGAGACATCTTGTCTTCAGTGACACTGGACTGGTTTTTGTGCTAACCACAGTTTGGACCTGCATCTAAAGGGAACAAGGTTCTTATGTAATTTTTGCATTTAGTGAGAGCAGACGAACAGTTTCCTTATCTTGGTGGATGTGGGTGAAACTTGTACACACATGTTGGGTTATTCATGAAGTCATAAATAACAAACATAAAGAAAGTGACAGCCCTTAGGATGTTTGTTCTCCTTGTTTTGTCACGAACTGAACTAGGAAGACCCGTGAAGACGCCAAACACAGTAAAAATATATAAAAAAGTTTTTATTTGAAGCAGAGTTACCAGAGTTGGGCGAGGCTGGAGACAGAGTCGGAGAGGAGGCGAGGGTCAAAACCAGATTGGACATTTAGATACGGGGAATAGGCAAGAGGCGAGGTTGAGGATAGGCAAAGGTCATGGAGGCAGGCAGAGTTCAGGCAGGGGTCAGGAGAAAAACGAGGTCCTCAGGCAGGGAGAATTGCTGGAGAATTTACTGGCACGAAGTCTTCAATAATCTGGCACTGAATGACTGGATGGCTAGTTCTTTTGTAGCAGGGGAAACAGGTGTGAGTGATGAGCTGAGGAGTCAGAAGCAGGTGAAGTGGATGAAGCTGATTGTGGTAGTCAGGGAAACAGGGCTTGGCTGGGGTTTGATGATGAGACCAGGTGTGCTGCACGAAGGCTGAGGAGGGTGAAGGATTGGGAGTCATGACATGTTTGTCATTTTTAATGATTATCTCTGAGTTCTTCATGAAGGCTGAACATGAAAATAGTCTCCTACACCTATGACCTGCTTTAGCTTATGATAGAAAATAGACGTTGAAACTCTAGGATTAAAAATCCTGACAGATCTACGTCACACTGTCACTTAACTTTCATGGACTCTACCATCTTGACTCACGACGGGGAAGGCTGTTGTTGGTTTACCCCGGGTTTCCACGGGAGCCGTCAGCAGCACGTTACTGCAGCAGCACGTCTTGCTCGCGTGAGCTGCTGCTTGGCCCTTCCCACGAGACGCAAAGCAGCAGGGGAGCAGCTGTCACCGACAGAGCACGAAGTCACACGAGTGACTTCGTCAGTAAACACAACAACAAGCAGGAGAAAATTACAACATGGTTTGTGTTTTATGTTCTGTCCGTTTTATAATCGCCAATACGGACCTGAAAAACAAAGGAGACCGCTAGCTAGGTGATAACTTCTCACGGGGACGCACAGTTAGTAACCTTTTTTAAAAGTAAAGCAACCGGAAAACAGTACGTTCTTTATTCTGAAAATCTCGGTAGCTTCGCTCCATTTCCGCGTCCGATTTCCTGTCTTTCCTTCCCCAAAAATGTCAAACTTGACCCGTTTCAGAGGCGTCGCGCGTAGAAAATAGAACCGGCGCGTAAAGGCTGCGACATGCTGCTCCTGAGATGCGGCCGACTCGCGCTGCTGACGGCTCCGGTGGAAAAGGTTCTGTTGACCACAGCGGTTCCTATCAGCAGCTATGACGTGCTGCTGCAGTAACGTGCTGCTGACGGCTCCCGTGGAAAGCCGGGGTTAGCGTCCAGGAAACAGCAGAGAACGTCTCAGCTAGTGGTAGCTAACTGGTAGCATTAGCAACTCCACCACACAGCAGAACTCCTCCAGGCTTGTGTTATTTGTGGAGACAAAAACTGAGTCAGTGGAGTTGTGTAACTGGTATCCAATCAGAAGGGACATGTCCAAATATCACTCCAAATTCTGTCATGTCAAACTCCTCTTGTTTGCATTCTGCTCGTTCCTAGAAAAGGCACATCTGATCTTTGTTTGCTCAGAGTACAACTTTTTACATTTATTCCTACTAGAGACCGCTGCAGATGTATTGATTAAATGCCCTTTAGACGATGGACAACTTGTTTTACTTATCTCTGGAAAAAAAAATCCAGACATGTCACTTCCCAGTGACACTCTGCAGCCCCTCTACTGGGATCACAAGGCATCCAGTTCCAAGACCATATGTCACTCCTCCAGTGTGTTCTCAGTCTGCTCTGGGGTCTTCTTGCTGTGGAAAATATTTGGAAAACTTCCAGAAGGAGGCCATTTAAAGGACTTACAGTCAGAGGCACGAACCACCTCGGCCTTTGATGTGGAGGTCCTGCGTTTCTACTTTGAATGTCTGGATGATGAATGTTTTAATGTTATTTCTGAGGCTGAGCAGGAACTCGATAGACCTAGCTTGGATATGCTGGGGCTTTGTTTTTTTCAGTCATGACATGATAGAATGTAGATGGACCACTAAATCTAAATCCTAATGTTGACTCAGCTCTTTCTATACCACAAAAGGTCAGTGAAGCACCTTCATCACTGAATCTCAATCCATCAGTCCATCACACCATTACACCAACACTCTTGAATAAGACTCTTAGGCCCTGTCCACACGTAGCTGGGGATCTGCCAAAACGTAGATATTTTTCTACGTTTTGGCCTGTCATCCACACGAAAACGGAGTTTTTTCACACGAAAACGGATCTTTTTAAAAACTCCGGCCAAAGTGAAGATCTGCGTATTCTCCGTTTTGGGTGTCTGCGTGTCGACGGACAAAACCGGAGTTTTAAGGTCCGCAACGTCACTTTCCGCGACAAAAAAAAAAAACAAAATGCTGACATCACGTGTGCAACCTGTGTTTACACTAGCCGGCATCATGGAAGCCCTTGGAGCTGCGCTCTGTCACTACCCGATCCATCAATTGTCCAAGCGCTTTCTGCTTGTTTGTTTTTGCAAGAGGAATTACTGCTCCTTGCGGAAGACCACAAACGAAGGACGAGGTTAAGAACGGGGGAAGTACTGCCGCCTACAGGTCTGGCATGTCCTTAACAACTTATTTATCCGGGTACATGTGGACAGTTTTTTTTTAAACGAGGTGGTGTGGATGCAAGTTTTTGGAGGGGCGGATATTCGTTTTTAAAAAACCCCGGCTACGTGTGGACTAGGCCTCAGTGTCTTCAGTTTGAGCCAAAGACTCACTTCCATCTCAAACAGATCATTTCAAGAACCACTCAGGTTAGTAGGTGCTATCTCTCACTCTCCAGGTCCTTCCTCAGCTCTGAACAACCCCAGTGAACGTTGCAGATGATGACTTGGAAACCAACATAACCACATGCTCTGCATGAAGCAGAGATAAGACATTAAGGTTAGACACCCTTCTCCCCATGACAGCACCCTTTAGATCCTGCCCATCAACACCACAAACAGGGTCAGCGACAAGGTAACACTGGAACACTACAACAGCGTGCAGAGAACACAGCTCTACATTACTGAGACGACTCATCTATACTTTCATTACATTTTGTGAGATTCCTGATAAACAATTAAAACAAATACAGGAGGCTGTACCAAAGAACAAAGTGACTGTTGTTAACACAGCCTTTCTGCTCCATGATGTGGGACCTGGTCCTGAGTTCACAGCTAAAATCAACATTCCACAGGATTTGCCAGAAACGTTCAGCTCAATGAGGCGGAGAAGAAAGCCGAGCTTGTCTGCTTGTAGGATTCTGCTGCCATGTTTTACAGGAAGAGTCTTTGAACAGCAGCAGTCATGTTTTCTTTTCTAGGCTACACTTTTTTTCTTAGCACCTACATTACCCACAATGCAGCTTGACTACTGACAGGCCAGCCAGAAATTTGTGTGTGTGTGTGTGGGTGTAGGTGTGCATATGTGTGTGTATGTGTGTACGTGTGTGCATGTGTGTGTGTAGGTGTGCATATGTGTGTGTGTGTGTGTGTGTGTGTGTAGGTGTGCATATGTGTGTGTATGTGTGTACGTGTGTGCATGTGTGTGTGTGTGTGTGTGTGTTTGTGTAGGTGTGCATGTGTGTGTGTGTGTGTGTGTGTGTGTGTGTGTGTGCATGCATGTTTGTGTGTGTATAGGTGTACATATGTGTGTGTACATGTGCAGATGTGTGTGTATTGTGATAGCATCAGTTATTAGCCTGCTTTGTCTCCTCACTAACTTCACACTTTTTACATTTTCAAACTACTGACACCGACCAGGGACAATGCCTAAGGCGGCACATCAGACTTTCTGCCACTTCCTCCTTTTTTCACATATGCTGTGGTGTGACTGTATACCTCTACAGTGTCAAATAAAGGAGGAAAGCAAAAAAAAAAAAAAAAAACAGTTTCCTTCTTTACTGTTTCTGCTCAGCAGCATACGTAGTGCCAGGAACTGCTGTGAAAAACTATTTTCACCCTCACAGATTTCCATCAGTTTTTGCTTTTTTTGTCAAATAAATGTTTTGGGTTAGCAATCAAACATCTGACAACAATAACCTGAGGAAGTCAGAAATGTAGTTTTCAAACGTAATTTTCATTAATTAAGGCTATCCAACCCAACCTTGGTCCATGTGAAAAAGAAACTGACCTCAAAGCGTGACTGGTTCTAACTTCTTTTTAATCATGAATGAATTGATTATTATTTGAAAATACTTTACCATAAAGAATCTTGGTGACCCCAAACGCCTCTCTGAAAATATTCTGTGTATTGACGGGACCAACACAAAACTTTCTTAAAGGTGTGTGTCTCATTTGTACTTTTTATGGGGTGACGGTGGTACAGGAACTAATTGATTGTCCCTCTGTTGAAGGGTTGTGGGCTGGGACGTAATTTTGGGGGGGGACGGGTGGGACATGTCCCCCCCACTTTTTCAAAAGGCAGTTTTGGTCCCCTGCACTTTTTTCCGTCCAAAAACAATGTTACGCTCCATTAAATGGATTTGGTTGAGCACTAGGACCGAAACGGAAACCGGTTTACTATTAGACCCGCCCAAAAGCTAATCTATTGGCTCTGCTGATACTTGCTAACGTATTATTGGCTGTTGCTGCTGTCACTCAAGTTGTAAACAGTCAGAACGTGCTCACGTTGTTTTGCTAGTTTGGAGCCGCTAGGGAACACCGGTACTGAGTCACATCGTCAACTAGACGCTGTGTAATATCAGAGCTCAGCTCAGCTTCCATTACATAACATTTGAATAAGTGTTCATTTGTGAGTCTTTGGTAGTTAGGCACAGCCAGGAGGCAGCATGTCAAGAAAACGAAAAGTGGATATAAGAGACTTCTTTCAAAGTCAAAACGTAAGTTGGAACATGTGACAGACCTGCATTAAGCTCAGACTCACCTCCTCCTTCACAAACATACTCAAAACTAACTTTTACAAACTCATCTCCTCCACATAACTGACTCCTCAGACACAATTTATTCGTATTATTATAATTATTATTATTTTTATTATTACTATTATCATCATAATTATTATTACTAGTAGTAGTAGTAGTAGAAGTGTAACTTCAAAACTTTTATCATTAAACTTTATTGTAAACTTATCTATTGCAATGCATATTTTCACATTAAAAAGCTCTGAAAAATGAACAGTATCATCATCGTCAACAGATTTTTTTAAGCTTAATGTCAAAGATGTACACTTTTCATTAGATTTATCTTATTTTTTCCATTTTTTTTTTGTGTGTTGAAATGCAACAACTGTTTAAACACTTTTAAGGGGAAAAACATATTTAATATGTTTTTATACACTCAAATGTTAGGGTGATGATCATGTGTAAAACATTAGTTCAGCATGTCCTCTAACACAGCAAATGAACAAACGGCCAGATCTCAGGAGGACCGTTTATGTATAAATAATTTTTATACTTTTGACTAGGCCTGGGAATGTAACAAATTTTGCTGGACGATATTTTGTCCAACAAATTGTTGATGATAAACGATATTGTCAACATTATCTAGACCAAAATAACCACTAATATAATGTTAATATATCATAATAATGCAAGTACACCCTTTAAAATGCAACAAAGAAACCTTCATTTAACATTGAAATGTCCAGAACCAGAACTTTTAAATGAATAAAAATAACAAACAAAAATTAAATAAAAAAGGAATCTCACTCCCTGTTAGAAAATGTTGCACCAAAAACAATAAAAAAAGACCCAAAACAATAAATACAATGGCCTATCCATTGTCAACAGCCAAAACTGCACTTCAATAAGGATGGAAAAATTATTGAGATGGGCACGTGACGTGTCAAGGGGTCTTTACATAACACCCCCCACCCCAAATCCGCACAAGCCTGCTGTGTCCCCCCCACTTCTGAAATCAAAATGTCGTCCCTGGTTGTGGGTTTGCACCCCACTCAGTCTGTCTCTGTTGTGTCCTTGGGCAAGACATTTCACACTTTTTGCCTGCTGTTGGTGGTCAGAGGGACCAATGGTGTTCGGCAGCCTCACCTCTATTGTCTTGTAAAGTACCTAGGGGGTTGTAGAAATCTAGAAGCCACTAAAGGCCATTTAAAATTCCATCAGGAGTGACATCACACCAACAGTAAGACACAGTGGTGATAGTGTGATGGTCTGCTGCTTCAGGACCTGGACCTCATTCACACTAGCCCTTTTCAGATAGACATTCTGGAATATGTGTGGACAATTCAATCCGGTTTTTAAGCGGAACTGTGTTTTCAGACACACCACTTTTGTAACGGAACTTGTCCTTTCGGCTGCCTTCACACAGCAGGGAAAAGTTCCAGATGTCTGGGGGGGGGGGGGGGGGGGGGGGGATCACACTTATGTTAAGCATAATTCTGCACACACGAAGATGCATAATGGGCTCGACACACGGGAGGCGACAAACAACCGCGATCAGCGAAATTTGTCGCTGTCGCTTTTATTACCTGACACACGGGAGGCAATTCGCGGCAGCGGCCAGCAGCAAAGCCGGCAAAATCGAAACTTCCGTTGTTTTGTTTGGCTGTGTCAGGTTGGAGGGAATTAAGGTTATTTAAGCGGTTCAGAGTTAAAAAAGTGGTAGATATGATGTTTCACATGGTGCTGCTAGAGTTGTGTGAAATCTTATGGTTTTACTATATAAAACTTAATAATAATCAACTTCTCCTTCATGTTTGCTCGGAGGTGTACAGAGCATCCTGTCCGCTCATTGGTCAGTGAATGAAACCTCCGTTGATTGGTCCTGGTGCGAGCGACAGCGATGAAAAGTTGAAAATGTTTCAACTTTCTGGGATCGTGTCGCTGGGTTGTCCGTGCACGACACGTGCACGAGCGCAAAATTTCACACGCACGTTTTTCGCGTTTCGCTTAGTAGGAGAGAGACCCACGATTATCGCTTTGTCGCGCATGTCTCATTGAAAATGAATGGAGGAGAGGCGATGTCGCCTCCCGTGTGTCGAGCCCAGAAGAGACCTGGATGATGAAGCTCAATGGTTAAAGGAATCACTGAAGCGGTGTGAAGCGCTCCGTCGCACATCTAGACGGTACTGTGGGAGGCGAGCTGCCATGGTTCGCCGCATGCTACAGCAGCGGGCTATCTAGGCGCGCACAGCATCCCCCAGTCCCCTCCTCCTCCCCCTCCTCCCTGTCCGGAACTCGACCTCACCAGTCTGAAGCAGCCACCTTGTCCGTAACAAGTCCTGACCTGTTACTAGGGGCGTCGTCCGGTTAAATTACGGAAAACGTTATCCGGATGTTTGTATACAGACACAAAGGTCTTACGGACAGAGTCCGGAACATTTCCGTTTTTCATGGCCTGTCTGAAGGGGGCTTAAGTGATGGTACCATGACTTCTGCTCTCCATTAGAACTTCTTGAAGGAGAACACCTGACCTTAAATAGATGGCCATCCTCCCTCCATCATGGCTGAATTGAAACTATTGTGTAGAGTAGGAAATCATTCCTCCACACTGATGTGTTATCACAAACACTTGACTGTAGCTTTTGCTGCCCTGGGTGTTCCCACTTGTTAGCAGGTTTAGGGGTCAGGTTGGTTTGGACAACTTTGTTTTCCCAATAAATGAAATCACACTTTCACAAAAGCATTTTTTATTCAGGTACATTTTACAATAATGTTGTTTCTTTCAGGTACAATTTGGACTTTTATTGTGAAGGAATGAATACGTTTGGGTTGGGCTGTGGAAGCGAAGATGAATCCTCGTACCCAAAAAATGCTAGTTTTCCTAAAATACCTTATCTAGAAATCTCCGTTACAATAATGGTGACGTTTTAAAGTCCTGAGACAATACCCCGACTCACTGCCAGCATTTCAAATCGCTAATAAAAGCATTTAAATCGGAGTATTTGGCCATTTCACGTCTCCTACAAAGTCAACAAAGCTACATTTGTTTCAGCCTACATGAATAGAAAAACAGAACAGATAGGCTCTTTCCTCTGGCTGTTCATGAAACAGTTGATTTATTTTTTTAACTTAAATCTTTCTCTTCATAATTATTTCTTGATTCAGACTTGAATCTGCACCGAAGGGCCTTGAGTGTCTGTTAGCGCTTGTTTTTGTCTTCTTAAACTTTTGCTTTGCACTATCTTCCATTGGGAAAAGAGAAGGAAACTCATCTGTGGGTAATCCTGTTGTCTAGTAGCTCCGGTTTGGGCCAACTGAAAACAATAAGTGCAATCAGGGGCTGTGAACGAGCTGTTTCTCCCCTCCCTGAAATACTCACCAGGTGATCTAGGTGGGCTGTCCTCTCACCTGAAGCAAAGCTTAAAAGACTGCCAAATCCTCAGTGCTTATCCTGTTCGACTTATCAGCTGCATTTGACACTGTCATGGTTTCCTTTCGTCCACACTCTCTAGCACGGGCATCACAGAGAAACCACTCGCCTGGTTTGAATCGTACCTCACAGGACGATCATTCAGTGTATCTTGGCTTGGACAATCCTCTACCGTGCACCATCTTGCCACAGGAGTCCCCAGGGCTCTGTACTAGGACCTCTTCTCTTCATCATATAAACCACCTCACTGGGTGAGATTATTCGATCAAATGGCTTCTCCTACCACTGCTATGCTGATGACACCCAGCTCTGTCATTTCCACCGGACGACCACACTGTCTCTGCATGAATATCGAACTGTCTCTCTGACATATCAAAATGGATGAAATCGCACCATCTCCAACTCAGCCTCTCTAAAACTGAACTACTTGTCATCCCAGCAAAATCATCCATACAGCACAATATCTCAATCCAAAATGACTTCCTATCTCTGGCTTCTTCAAAGGCAGTTCGAAATCTGGGTGTTGTGATTGATGAACACCTGACCTTTAAATATCATGTTGCCTCTGTTGCTTGTTCATGCCACTTTGCGCTGTATAACATACAAAAGATCAGACCATCCCTAACACAACATGCCACCCATGAGGTGATGAACACCTGACATTTAAAGATCATGTTTCAAAAAGAGCACACATCACCCCTCTGTTCATTGAGCTCCACTGGCTACCGCTAGCAGCACGCATCAAATTCAAATTGCTAACACTAGCATACAAAGTCCGAGATGGTACGGCTCCCATCTACCTGAATCCTCTTGCAAAGGTTTACGTCTCGGCCCGGCCGCTCCGGTCATCACAGGATCGTCGGCTAGCAGTGCCTACACCACGCTCAGGACAATCCAGACTCTTCTCATGCATCGTTCCACAAATGTGGAATGACCTTCCAAGCACTACCAGAACAGGGGCTTCCTTTTCAATTTTCATGAAACTCCTGCTGCTCGTCAGAGAGCATCTTCTAAACTAGCACCCTCCCTGCACCTGTCCCCCCTCTCTACCGTCCACTCCTTGTTCCCTCCTCTCCATGATTGATGTCAAGTTTTTGTTGTTATTGTTGCTGTTAGCCTCAAGGGCAACATGCTGATTATCACTTGTAAGTCGCTTTGGACAAAAGCGTCTGCTAAATACATAAACATAAACATTTCTTCTCAGTTGCGCTAATGTGCTGTCACAGTTCCAAAAAGGAATTCATCTGATGAAAATAAAAGCCTTTAGACATAAAAGCCCTCACCATTCCAAAACTGATTATCAAGTATATTTAAAAACTATAAACCTGTGAGTTATTTTGGGAGATGAGACAATCCAAAATGAAGCCAGGGATCTTATTGTGACAGTGTTTTTTCTGGGTTTTTGATTTAAAACAATAATGAGCTAAACACTAAGCTTTCCTAACTACAACTTTTAAAATCTGTCATTTCACCCTTGAAAATGTTTTCCATCTCTTTCCAGGGAGCAACTTTTCAAAGCAAGACCAGTGAATTAGTGTAGAGCTGGAAATGACGGTAATGTGGTAAATCAAGACACCCAGCTGTCAGAGAAAAAGAACGGGCCCAGGTCAAAGTAACGAGATTCTCCTGTAGTGTTTCTATCTCTGTAGTGGAGGCCATGCTATTGATTACAGCCTTGTGAGAGAGCATTGATTTTTATCAGTGAGTGAGTGAGTGAGTGAGCTGATAGCAGCATTTAATAGGGTCATGCCTGAGCGATTAAGTCAGGAAACTCCTTCCATTTATGACCACAATTATACCTCCCACCTTCTCTATTTTTGTAGCAGTTGTTTCGTTTGTTTTTAAAACAACAAACATAGTCACATTGATGTCACTGTTTCTACCGGGTCTAACCTTGACCTTGTTGTTCCAGTCTAGAACTTGCAGGTACAGCAGTGCTTTGGTGTTTGATAGACCGGATCTTCCACTGATGACAAGGTTGGTTGTTCAGTCTATCACGCTGAATGGCCAAAAATGCCACCACCAACAAATACATACTGGTGTTTCAGGCGCCCACCTTTAGCTGTGAGTATGGCACGCATTCACTGTGGCATTGTTTCGATAAGCTTCAATTTCACAAGATTTCTTTCCATCCAATGTTTCATTAATTTTCCAACCAGATCTTGGTTTGATGATGGGAAAGGCCAAGCACTATGCAAAGCTTTCTCCAGCACCTTGATTCTCAGTGGGTTAAAGCTACAATACGTTCTACAGTGAAATAATCACATCTAATGTCTCAAGGAAGGAATGTTATATTGAAACAGATTTCCTCTCAGATGGCTGGGGTTGTCGTTTTTCTACTTTTGAAAAGGCCAACGAGGGGTTACCGAGTCTGCGCCGAGATAAAGCTGAAGTACTGGCATAATGGTCAATTACTCCTTCTCTTCATACAATGATGCACCCATCACACCGAAACAGGCTCAATCACCAGACCACAATCTAAAGTCTTGTTTTTAAGTTAGCATCAGTGATAGGTGGATTACTCATGGCTACACAGCTGTTCAGTCCCAATCCCTTTACTTTCATTATTAAACATTAACGTTACTTTCACTATTAAACTGTTTTCTTTTTTCTTTTTTATTTTTTTTTAACGTGTCCTGTCTGGCTGTGAAGCAAGCAGAATTGATGTCTGAATGCTGGTGACAAGCCTTACAGATTTATTCTCAGGTGGAGCATCAAAGCGTCTGCTTTTAATGTCACGCCTGATTCTTAAAACTTTATTGTTATTGTTGTTGAATGCTTTGTAATTCCGACCAGACACGGAGAGAGAGGTGAAAGAGAAAGGAAAAGAAAAGGTGGGGAGAGGGGGGGGGGGGGGGTCCACAAAAATAAACAAAAATGAACAAGAGTCTGCTTCTAGAACTGCAGAAAAAAAAGACAAAAAAAACAAAGGGACACAAAAAAGGGACACAACAACAATACAACAAGATCTACCTATCACTGCGTCAACTTGATGAAAAGAAAATATATATATATAATCAATATTGCTTAACTGAAGAATCACGATAATAAATCACAACACATTAAGTGCCCACCATAGTCTTAAGACCTGTGTTTAACGTGCCCAAGCCTATACTTTTGAGAGCACCATGTGAGCACCTGTGTGTGTACACGCGCTTGTTTATTTAAGGTTTTTCTATAGGAGCGCCCAACAGAGAGTGTGAGGGACCACAGATCCGCCCCCCAAAGATGCGCAGGAGACGGGGGGAGCTCCAAGTCCCAGAGATCCAGGCGCTGCCCCAGAACGCAGGAACCCCAAGGAGACTGCAACCAGGAAGGCCCCCGCCCCCCTCGAGAGGCACAGAGGATCGCCCCGGGGGGCCACAACCAGCAGCCGGCAGAGTCCCTGGAGATATCAGCGGCAAGCCCACAGGCCCACCCGCAGCCTCCCACCCCCTAGCCGGCCGAGCCCGGGACCCAGCGACCCGGGACCCAGGGGCGACCACCCCCGCCGGGGACCCAGCAGAGCCCAGGGACCCAGACCCCACCAGGCAGCCACCGGGATCTAACAGGCAGATGCCAAAATCTTAAACCCCCAGACCCGGTTGCCACGAACACTCAGGCAGACCAAGGCACAAGCCCCCACACCAGGTGTGGCAGGGGGAGGGGGGACAGAGATCTATATCATCAAGAGAAGTTCCAGGAGAGGGGAGGACCCAAAGGCCCCACCTGACATATACAGTCATACACAAACACAGTCACACGCTCCCTCCCTCATTCTCACACATGCACATACAACCCAAGACCTACAAAAATGCACGCCGGACACCCACTCATGCTCCCCATACACACCCTATTCACTCTGGTCCCGGTACTGCTGCACATTGGGTACAACCATCACCGGTAACCAGAGTTTGACCCTTTCTGCTGGGGTGCTGATGAGCAGGCTCCCCCGCCCAACGCTGAGCACAGCAACCCACCACCCCAGACCCCAACCAGACGGCCAGATCTCCCTCCTTGCCTCCAGCCCCAGGAAGCCTAGCAACAACAGAGGTGGCTAAGACCCCTAGTCTCCCTCCACCTGCTCCAATATAGTGTTGTGTGATCATGAGGTGTATTCCATGGCTGTGGTGAGTGGGCAGTGTGGGCATCATCCAGCATATGCCAGCTGATGCCACTGCACCACCCCACTTACACCCTCAGCCATCAGTGTCTAAGTGCGGTTTAAAATTGGAAGTGGGCACCGGCACTCGGGAGGAGGCTGAAATATCCCCCTGCCAAATGCCGTTGAATGTGCTCACTCCCAAGGCCCTAAGTGTGTGTTTGTGTGGAATGTCATCAGTGGAAGTGTATAAGGTGCAAATAAAATTGGGGGGCAGGTTTCCACAGGAATGCGGAAATGGGGTCCATACCCGCACTCCCTGACTTGCCTACCCCCCAAGGTCCTATGTGTATGTTTGTGTGATGATGTGAGGGAGCAGGAGGAGAGAAATATGTGGGGATGGGGAGGAATGGCTGGTTGGGCTTAGCCCTCCAGGGAGCCAGCTCCCCTACTGGCCCCAATAGGCACCTCTGTTGTCAAACTGCCACCCAGGGCATGGAGACCCCAGCCCATCCTGCCAGGGCCCAAAGCAGCAGCATTACAGAGCCTCACGGAGTCCGAGGGCACCAACCCAGCCCCACCCCAGCAGAATATCTATGCCCACCCCTGCATTTGCACAACTTCCAGAATATATAAGACATAGGACATCCAGGTAAGGTTGGGTCCTCCCCCTCCCCTGTGATGGAACGGCAGAGGAGCCAAGGCCTGCCTGAGGCCCCCGAACCCGGGCCAGGCACTGCTGGGTGTCCCTGCCTTCTTCCCGGCAGCATACATGTCAGGACCCGACCCCCAAGGCCCCGCCCAGATCCCCACACGGGGCCGGCCACCCCCAACCCCTGAGCCCCCAATTGTTTTCAATTGTCTGGTTTCACCAAATATTTAAGAAATTACATTTTTATTTAATTAACTGAACAATCTCATTTAAAAGCGGATCCTTTGTAGGAAGTACATAGATGGCCTGACCTGCTCCAGTCTGACTCACATGTACAGTACCTCCGATTGCTGTGAAAGGAGGGAGGGGACAGCGTACACAAAATGTCTGGGACGATTATTACATTAATGTAGTGGGACCTGAAATATTGGTGGGGACAAGTCTGTAAAAGAGGAAAAAAGAAAAATAAATGCTTCAGAAAGGTGAGATGAGTAGGACAGGCAGTGAGTGAGCGCTGTGGCAAGCCATTTTGTCATTTACAAGCAGATACACTGGCAATTTTGAAAAGGAAAACTTAAGAACCAATGTTTGTTTTTAAATTTATTTAGTGTGTGTGTGTGTGTGTGTGTGTGTGTGTGTGTGTGTGTGTGTGTGTGTGCGTACGTGCGCACAAGTGTCTCATCCCCTATCAGCAACAGCTTCTGCTGCGACGCTCCTAAAAGCTGCCTAACACTAGCCTGGAGTCAAAAACACAACCTTTCATACCTATTTTTGCATTTTCAACTTGCTCAAGGACATCTCAAGAGTTTAGGTACGCTCTGACATGTGAGATGAGCTCTATACAACACAACATAAAAACAATAAAGCACTAGACACTGAAGAGTAACATTTCATTGCCCCAAAGACGTTTTGTTTTTTTCCCCTTCCCCTCTCTGAGTTTAGCTACGCTCAGTGCATCATGGAGAATCTATAAGTGATGAGTTTGCAGGCAAGCCGACCAAATGGATGGATTGATGGAAGGGGCAATGATAACTGTGAGAAATATATTCTGATGACCCTGGAGCAGATAAGCACAGCCTGTAGGCTATCAAATGATAGCTTTCTGAGCTGCAAACCAACAATGTGCATGCCTAAGTGAAGGGGGGGGGGGGGGGGCAAGAGAGGGAGAGGGAGAGAGAGAGAGACTGTCTAGGATTAAAATGGGAGGGAGGGTCTTGATGGCAGACGGCTAACTGGATTAGCATGCATAATAATACCAGCAAAGGTTAATGTTTACAGCTTCAGAAAGGCTAATGGAGGGCAGGACTCCTTAATGGATGGAACAGGTCAATGGCACTGGTTAATAGTGAAACTAAATGGCTTGTGATTAGTATCTAAGATATTCTGTAAGAGAGTGTGACCAGTCCAGTTATGGTGGAACTAATGATCATTTAGCTCACTGGATGCTGTAATTAGCTGAAGCTCACAGCTAAAAAGATATTTTCACCATAAAGTTCTACAACAGTGATGTCAGTGCAAATAGCTGCTGAAGGCTCACACTCATCAGCCACAACATTATGACCTACTAATGAGTAGGTCTCCTTCTTGAAACATACAACATAAGGCGCTGCATGGAAGAAAGTGTGTGTGTGTGTGTGTGTGTGTGTGTGTGTGTGTGTGTGTGTGTGTGTGTGTGTGTGTGTGTGTGTGTGTGTGTGTGTGTGTGTGTGGAGGGGTCCCCGGGTCAGGCTTACTGCCCTCATCATTTCCATCAAATTAAGTACGTAAAGTTTACTTATGTAGCACTTATCACAGAAAGAAAAGTCATAAAGATTAACATAATAAAATGATCATAAAAACAAAACAACTAAATATAAAACAAATGAAAGATAATTCAAATCATTCTACTGATGAAGAAAACACACAAGATTTAGGTAAAAGCAGCTTTTAATAAAATGGTCTTCAGCTGCTTTTTAAAGGTGACCAGACGGTCAACACTTCTAAGGATAAAGGAAGTTCATTCCAACATCAGGATGCAACAGCCAGGAAAGAGTGGGATTAGAGGCTAAGTGAACTGAGACAACGTTAGCATGACAGGGTGAAAACAACAAGCAATTTCAGTTGCTTTAAACCCCAACATGACCACCCTTCTGTACTGCACATGCATGCTTTCTAAACATTTTGGACAAAGCCAATCTGCTGCCACCAAATGGTAAATGGTCTTTGTTTACAAAGTCCCACAACCCCCCAAGGCATTTTACAACACAACAGGATGGTCATGCTCTACAAAGCTGCTGCACACAGGCACCACCAATCCCTACGACCACCCCCAGCGGGTGGGGGGGTGAAGTGTCTTGCCCAAGGACACAACAATTGTGACAGACTGAGTAGTGCATAACCCTGCAACCTTCCAGTTATAGCGTGGATGTGTAACTCGGTTTAAAGGGATAGAAATAACCTCAGAGAGGGCTAGGATCCAGGGAACTGTTGTACGGGAGGAGGTGATTACAGAAGAAACAGGTGAGCTCAGTACTGACTGAAACACATCCTGAAAACAATCATATGCAGGGAAGTAGATGGAACTCAAACCTCCACATCCGGAGCAGTCTGTGGTTCCAAACGTACAAGGAAGCAGCCCATAACTGGCACATTTTGGCTCCAGCAATGGACAAAGGTGGTGATGTTTGGTTTATCTTTACAGGTAGTCATGAATAACGATGATAGAACAAATGCAAAACCCAAAGGCCGCATAAAATTCAAATCCTTCCCATTTTCCCCACCATGACCCTCTGTGTCATCTAGGCCTCAGTGCTTCTGAAAATCCCACTGACTCAATTTCTGGACCTCCAGGCTCCCGTAGCAGTTCTTTGCTTTTACGGCAGTGTCATCTGCCCAGGTTTTCATCTTGTGACTGACCAGGGGGCCTCATTTATCAAGCTTGCTTACGCACAAAACGGGGTCGGAAAACTGTGTAAGCAACTGTCTACGCAAACTTTGGGATTTATGAAAGAAAACTTAGCGGAAAAATGTGCGTAACTTTAAGTTAACCAAGGACCTGGCTTACGCACATGCTGGACATGGAGAGCACCTGCAGTGCTGCTGCTGAGAAGATACAATTATGAAATCCTGCAGGATTATCACTTGTACTGCTTCATTTTCACACAGAACAAGACCCCCCACACGCACACACGCACGCGCGTACACACACACATGCACGCACACACACAGCCTGAAGCGCAGAATACGGAATGCAGAATATCAGCAGGGGGACAGATTGAGACAGAATGTCATGCGTCTGTGACAGTGTGTGTATACTGTCACTGTGACCCAATTGATCGTGCGCCCTGGCTAGTTGTACAGGGGATATCTCCATTTAGCTGACTGGTTAGCACATGTGACTTTCACCTGGGAATCTGGGGATCGAATGTGACTTTCACCTGGGAATCTGGGGATCGAATCCTGATTGGACCATTTTTTTTTATATCCGCCACAGATCTCTCTGAAGAACTCACAACATTGATGGCTTCAGCAATGTTGTGCCACTCTGTGGATTTTCTCTTATTTGTTTTGCAAATGCACTTCCTTCCATTTCTCCACCTCACCCACAGGTACCTCAGTTTCTGCTTCTGTGAAATAGCGCTTCCATGATCTGCCTTGATCTACGGTCGCCAGGTCATTGGCGGAGCGCTGCAACAGCCGGCTTATGTACATGCATGAGACACACAAAGCACTTTGCATTGACCATTTATGGCAGTAAGTGGGCGTGGTGGGGGCGGGATATGACTAAAATGCAGCTGAGAAACATTCTCGTTAGTCTCTGATTTATGAAGCGGAGAGTGCGTGCAGCTGTGCGTACTCCATGTTTGATAGATCACAAACCTACTTGGCATAAGTACATTTATTTTGCTGAGCTTAAGTACGATTGTACTAAGGATTCTACGCAATGTTTGATAAATGAGACCCCTGATAAGTGGAAAATTAGATTTAATTAGTGGGGGTTTACACGTTGTTGCTGACAGGAAAAACCATTTTAACTTTAAAATGGGTGTTTCATAACTAGTTGGGTGACTGTGTTGATTAGGATTGTTGACCAAGATAATCAGAGTCATGATTGTCCCACATGAGCAGGTGTACTCTGTCACCAAACAAACTTGCTTTGGCAGAAAATAATAATAAATACGAGACCAGTATGATCACCGCCACACCTAGATCTGTAAAATCTTCCAGAAAACCTAAATGGTCTTATTTTCATGATCAGAATGAACTGTGTGAAGTTTTCAGCTTTTATTAATTCTGAGTTTCTTGCTCAAAGCCATCTTTATTATGAATGTATGTAATGACTTTCGCTCAACGGCAGTGCCTCCTCATTCCTCAGCCTGTGTATTAACAAGGCCATTGTTAAACTTAATCAATGTAGCTTGTGGCTCTCAGGAAATTATGGGGGGTGGGGGTGGGGGTGGGGGGGTTGTTCAAGATGAATAGGCCTGACATTCTCAATTTAAAATCCATCAGTAAGTCAGAAGTGTTAAGCATGGTGAAAATAATATCTGAGCGGATTTTCCTCAAAACCAGCTTGTTTGTTGGGTCACCAAAGAAGCCATCTCTGATTCTGCATCAGCGAAGAAAAGGTTTGTTCTCTATGAAATCTCCGTAGGGCTTCTGTTGGTCTGATAGATGGTTTGATGTCTGTGCTTGATATCTTTCAGCTGAATCAGTGGCTTCTCATTTAGAAACCAGTGAAGCTCCATAACGATGGAAATTTCCTCTTCAGTCATCGTCTCAGGCAAAAACCAGCTTGCTTACGCACAAAACGGGGTCGGAAAACTGCGTAAGCAACTTTCCATGCAAACTTTGGGATTTATGAAAGAAAACGTAGCGGAAAAATGTGCGCAACTTTAAGTTGACTAAGGACCTGGCTTACACACATTAAGGACATGGAGAGCACCTGCAGTGCTGCTGCTGAGAAGGATAAATTTATGAGGTCCTGCAGCATTATCACTTGTACCGCTTCGTGCGCACACAGAACAAGACCCCCCACACGCACACTCACGCGCGCACACACACACACATGCGCAGAATACGGAATGCAGAAAATCAGCAGGGGGGCAGCTTGAGACAGAATGTCATGCGTCTGTGACAGTGTGTGTCGTGTCACTGTGACCTGATTGATGATGCTCCCTGGCTACTTGTACAGGGAAGATCTCTGTTTGGCTGACTGGTTAGCGCGCGTGACTTTCACCTGGGAGTCTGGGGATCGAATCCACATTGGATCAGTTTTTTTATACCCGCCACAGATCTCTCTGAAGAACACAACATTGACGGCTTCAGCAACACTGTGCCACCCTGTGGATTTTCTCTTATTTGTTTTGCAAAAGCACTTCCTTTCATTTTTCCACCCCAATCACAAGTACCTGAATTTCTGCTTGTGAAATAGCGCTTCCATGATCTGCGGTCGTGATCGAAATGCTGCAACAGCCGGCTTATGTATATACATGAGGTCCACAAGGCACTTTGCATCGACTATTTATGGCAGTAAGTGGGCGTGGTGAGGGCGGGATGTGACTAAAAAGCAGCAGAGAAACTTTCTAGATAGTCTCTGATTTATGAAGTGGAGAGTGCGTGCAGCTGTGCGTACTCCATGTTTGATAGATCACAAACCTATTTGGCGTAAGTACATATTTTTTGCTGAGCTTAAGTACGGTTTTAGTAAGGATTCTACGTAACGTTTGATAAATGAGACCCCAGCTCATTATCTATAAGGAAAAAAATCATTAGTGTCATGGGGTTGCTTTTGTGGGAAACTGTAATTACCTCGCTTTCTAACGCCATCAGGTGGAAATATTCTTGATCATTCAGAACATTCTTCATTTTTTACATACAAGCTGAGAACTTAATACATCGTTTCTATCAGCTGTCAACAGTTTTTTTTAGGGATGAACAATATATCGGCATCAATATTGATATCAGCCGGTGTTAGTAATTTTTTAACATATCGGCATTGGTTTGATAAATAAAACCGGGCCAATATTAACAACCAATATTTTTATATCTTGTCTCCATTTGTTTGCCTGTTTCAGAGGATGAGGGGGTGATGTGTGATTGTTTAGTGGACGTAATCATCTCAGAACCATGAATGTGTGTGATGTGTGTACATAACAATGTTTATTCAGCTTTAATAATTTAATTCTACACAAGAAGCACTAATGTCAGCATGTCGGTATCTGCAAATATGGGTTATCGGCCATAACGGCGATCTCAATCTCGGATATTGGTATCGGCCCAAAAATTCATATCGGTGCATCACTAGTTTTTTTGTGTCTTGGATTATTTGTTCTAAAAATAGAATAATAAATGTAAATAAAAAAACAGGAACTTCTCCTCTGTCACAACCACATTTTTAACCTCTGCAACTTGTTAGGTTCTTTTGCACTGAGGCAGCCAGGGCCTCCATCTTGCTGTCATTAAAGTATTTATTTATTTATTTATTATTTATTTATTTACTTATTTATTTATCCATCCATCCATCCATTGTCTGAACCTGCTTGCCCATGTATGGTCGTGGGGGGGCTGGTGCCTATCTCCAGTGGTCAATGGGCAGTTAGGTGGGGTACACCCTGGACAGAGAGCCAGTCCATCGCAGGGCAACACAGAGACACACAGGACAAACAATCATACACACACACACACACCGAAGGACAATTTAGACAGACCAATCAACCTAACAGTCATGTTTTTGGACCGTGGGAGGAAGCCGGAGTACCCGGAGAGAATCCACGCATGCACAGGGAGAACATGCAAACTCCATGCAGAAAGATCCCAGGCTGGGAAGCGAACCCAGGACCTTCTTGCTACAAGGCAACAGCTCTAACCACTGTGCAGCCCTATTTATTTATTTTTCGGAAAAACTCAGGGAATTCCGTCAGGAGCTGAGAACATAGTATGGCCAAATATGGTTAATTGAGGGCGTTTCTGTATGTAAATGACTGAATGGACACGAACACATAAATACACACAGGTGGGATTTATCATTCAACGATTGCGGAGCAATGTGTGTACGAGTGGCTAATTCATTTAATTTGTATGATCATTTTAAATTTTGTTCATAGGAAAGAATGTAGGAATATTTCTACAAACGTTTGATGAATGCGGCCCCTCGAATCTAAAAGAACCGGGGAACGGAGATCAGCCAGGCTACTTCCTGCAACAGACCATATCGGATGAACATTGGTCAATGACAGATTATAAAATACAGTGTCCGAACAACTGAGGTGATTAAAAACAAGTGAGATCAGAGGTCATGATTAAACAATCAGGAAGTGGCAGAAGGCAAAAATGGCATCATGATGGAGTTGGGTTCTCATTTTATCTGGAGTAACACGGAAACACCACCGTACCAACAGTCTAGACCTGCTCTGCTGCTTCAGGACCACTGGCTGTAACTGCTGGAACCATGAACATCCTGAAGGAAAACATCTGACCTTTGAGCTTAAACAGGACATTCCTGCTGGAAAACCCTCTAATGTGGCTGAATTAAAACATACTTGTAAAGAAAATGGAACAAAATATGTAGACTCTTGCAGATGTTGAGACAAGAGTATTACACATGGAGCTTTTGAAAACTCCATTTTGTACTCAGGATCTCCTGGTCTGATGTTTAAATTTGACTCTTCTGACACATGTGAGTATGAAAAAAGGCAAAAACAGATTAAATCTGTTACAGTACTGTAGACCAATGATTTTAATGGTGCACGGTCATTAGAATCAACCAGACAGAATTTCTGAAAAGAAAAAAAATATTTGTGAAAGTGTGCGTTCTTGTGCATGTGCCAGCTGTGACAGTGACGGAATGTTATGGAACAGAACAGATACAGGTGGTGTGCTGGTCCACCTGTCCAGGTGGAACCCTTCCGCTCAGTAACTTCTGAACAAACGGCTGCTCCTCATAAGCCTGAACAGGATTAACAGGTACAGAACACGGGTGGATGGGTGTGGACCAAAGCTGTTTACAAGAGCTCAAATGAGAATAAAAATCATCTAACAGTTATCCTAACAAGCCCTAATCTCATCATAAAGGCAACACTTGCATGTGGAAATGGTAAACTAATCTGACACGTAAGCGGCTCGAGGAGGAAAATAGTCGCTGAACTGCTTATAAATTAGCTGTAAGCTGATGAATCAACCACTTCAAACAGAAACTTCTGTTTTTTGCTTCTCTTGAATAACATGATGGAGTAAATGAGTTATTTGTACAAATACATTTATTTTTTATTTAGGGTTTAGTTCTCACCAGGACTAACTAAAGGGATGTAGCTCCATGTTCACCAAAATGATGCCAAGAACAGATGGAAACTGCAGAGGGAGTCTTTGTAGTCACTGGGTATTCTAATAATTATTCTTAATGGGAACTCTGGAATCTCACATTTGAGAAAAAACATGACATAGATGGAAAAAGCCCGGGTAAAGACTCTTCCGCTGGTCTCACTGGTGGAAGTTGTTTCTACCGACTAAGGTGACAGGAAAGTTGACCATTATTCCCTCTACACCTTCATTTTCCAGTGCAATTTGTTCACCGCATATTCATGATCAGCTGGGAACTTGAGCGAATCTTTCCTGGCTCGTACGTTAGAGGCTGGCTAAGGGTTTTAGAGTGAGGTAAGTGGGTTTCTCTGTTATGTTTTCCTGTTTCCACGCATATTCAGACATTTTCTGTTTTTTTTCCTTTCCATTTTAAACACATCCACACACCTAGGAACCCATTAGAGGCTATAACATACACTCATTTGTATTCTCATCATTAGAACAGCATACATGCTAGAGCAAAAGGGGTTCGGCCTCCTCACAAAACAGAGGTTGGTGAGCTTTTAGTGGCTCGATCGACACGAGCAGGCCCAAGTCATCAGCTTTTCTCACCAGCTACTGACACAGTTACTAATATTCTTGTTACTGTATACATGTAGACTGATTTCTGCTGTTCTTAGTAACGTCTCATGAAGTCATTCCAGGAGGCAGGAGTGAGTTGTTCAGTGTGTTACTTCTACTACATCATTAGATCAGACACCTTACGGTTTATTATCCAATGGTTTCTGACCCAGGGTTCAGACCCAACCATGAAACAACACTAGGAGTTAAACATGCTGGCGCATGAAGTTAAATTACAGGAGCAGAAACAGATCCAAAACTAAAGGGAATGACAGCAGCCCATGGTCTCACTACGAGTCTAACCGCAGCTTTTACACTGGAGAGATGCAGCCAGTAGCGTAAACGACGGGTTTTCCCTGCAAGCTCCCTTCCCAATGGGATCGTTTTAGATGCGAAACGGTGGAGAAAGCATTCCACCCAACTGGTCCCGCGAGGTCACAAAAGGACCACAGAATGACAAGATCACGCATGATTTCAGCTGTTCTCTTGACAACAAGCAAGGAGTAAAATGGTTGCATGACTGTGGTTTACTTTCTGTTCTGTTCACCTCAGCTATGAAAGTTTCACATGTAATTCTTAAGTGAAGCAACTGGAAATTTGCATGTGCCTTTTATTTTGAAAAGTTCTGTATGTTTTACACTGTGTTTAACTTCCAGTAATCTAAGTATGACACAAACTGCAAGAGTAGCAGTTGCGCCCTCAGTAAGCCTAAGTCAAGTCCATCTACATGGCTCCCCAGAAGAACCAAAAAGTGAATGAAAGTCAACGGGGCTAAAAACGCTTTTTGTACTATGGATTTCACATGTCCATGAATTTTAGACACATTTTGATGCCAAGAAAGTGCTTATTTTCAAATGGGGAAATGTTATTTTAGGTTTTGCGTGAAAACAAGTGCAGGACTACAAATGCACTTCACCAAAGTGATATCATCGAACCAGACAGAGAGAAAAACAGAAGGAAAACGGCTGTAAGTTCAGCAAACTTCAAATATTTCCACCATCTGACCATGTGGTACGTACTAGCTACGCTAGGGAAGAAGACATCTGATTTGTAGTCATGCTAATTGCAAACTTAAACAAGCTGATAAATGTTGCGCGTGTCCTGTGATTTTGTGATCTAGGATTGGCTGCATGGAATGCTTTCACTCCCGTTTGAAACGTTCCCGGTTAGAAGGGAGCTTGCGGATGAAGAGTGTCTTTCACTTTACATGTAGCTTCCGGGTGCAGTGGAAAGGCTGAATGAGAAAGAGAAAACTATGAATCCTGGGTGGCTAAATAAATACAAATAGACAGCAGGTGTTAGAGGCAGAGCAGAGTCAGGGAGACTCACAGAAACAGCGGCTGGTAACAGTCAGAAAACAGGATATCGAGAATAAAACTAAATATAGATGTAAAGTCTAAATAATGCTGGTCTCATGAAGAATTGAAACACAAAAAATACAAGATTTACTGAATACAATAACATTCACCGCCATGACAGTAAGTGTATGTTTTCCTCTGCGCAGCATGGTAAACTATGAATGGTTTAACAATGAGTGGTGTTTTATAGCTTCTTCTCTTTATGGTAATCAGAGAAGAAAAAAAAAACATCTGGGACACATTGGGAAATTATCCAGATGTAGCCAAATCACAGAAGCACATATGCATTTATCTACAAGAAAAGCTGTGTGTGTGTGTGTGTGTGTGTGTGTGTGTGTGTGTGTGTGTGTGTGTGTGTGTGTGTGTGTGTGTGTGTGTGTGTGTGTGTGTGAAAACACAATTTTTTATAAGCTGTAGTGTGCCAGCTTCAGAATGTGGCCTGACAGGAACAATCCACATAATCCCATTAGGGAGGAATACAAATATGTGGATGTGAATTTTAATAGGCTCATTGTCGTACCTCCTATTTCCACTAAATGTCTCCTAATACACAATGCACCATGGCTGCTAAAAATTAGTCATTTTTCAAAAGGTTCACTTATTAAACATATGCTGTGAATTTCTTCAGTTATTTAAAATGTAGAAATTCTACTTGACACCAAACGATGCGATATTACGTCCACAGAGCGGGGCGTGCGGCACAGGAAGGATGAAATTGCTTTTGGAAGTCTGGCCACAGAGAGAGACAGCTGAAAGGCAAAAGAAGAAAAAAAGACAGACAAAAAAAATAATAATAAAACAGAGACCCGTGACAGTAAATTGGTGAGTGTGTATTTTCCACCAAAGCTCAGCTCCAGGAAGCTGGAGCTTCCTGGCAAATGAAGCTTTAATTGAGTCCATGGAGGAGGGACGACCGTCGGCTAATCAGCAGATGAGCTGATGCTGCTTTTGGTTCCTAACAGACGGGCCACTATCAGACCAGATAATGGGCCAATCTGCTGATATCTGCCTGCTACACATCGTTTGTTGAAGGTAAACACACTATGTCTGTTACACATCCAGATGTTTTCAGCTGGAATCATCCTCTATCTGCTGAAAGAGATGACATGTTAAACTTGGTCTCATTTTCCCATGATGTTCTGGAAACTTTCCCAGCAAAGTTTTACATTTAACCTTGATTTACAACAGAGGGTTTGAGCAGCAGTAGTTCAGGAGGTAGAGCATGCTGTCTATTGGAGGGTTGCTGGATTGATCCTGACTCTCACAGGGAGTTCTGCTGTTATGCCCTTGGGCAAGATACCTCCCCTTCCTTGCTTGCAGGTGGTGGTCCTGGTGGTGCTAGTGTATGGCAGCCTCGCCTCTGTCTGTGTCCCAAGGCAGCTGTGGCTTGGATGTAGCTTACACCGCCATTGTGTGAATGGATGAACACACTGTAGTGTAAAGTGCAATCAAACAAAATTTCCCTATTAAACCAATTTACGAAGGTTTAGTTTTCACCTGTTTTAAAGTTAATGCTACAACAGTAAATCTGCAAAGCAAGCTAGCTTATAAACACAAACATGGTCACGTTGATGATAAAACCACAAAACCCACATTCCCAGAGGAAGCCAAACAGTCCTCAACACCAGTCGTCATTTTCTAGGTCTAAAAGTCTTTTGTTGTCCATCACTTCAAATGGTGTTTTTCTTTTTGGGACTCTGGTAGTTTGTCCTGAAGTTGAAGTGGTAGCAGCCAGCTGTTTCTCCCAGGTATGGTAACTGTGGCATCAACAAGTCATCTCAATGTCGTGTGTTTGTTTTGGTCAGCAACTGAACCAGGTTCATTCACTGTGCTGATTGAAATCACCTGGTTTAGTTGCTGAGCTGAAGAAAAACATGCCATGGAGACGACTTGTTGATGTCACAATTCCCTATTTCTGGTCTCTCCTTGTCTGATTGTATTGAGGGGAGAACCTCTCAGGTCACAAAAGAGCCCCCAAACCCCTGTCTCAGCAGGCCAAGTCATCATAGTCATCAGCTATGACAGGACGCAGGTGAGGAATAAACACAGGTGAGCAGAGATGAATGCTACCTGAGACACACCTGGAGAGGCTTTCAGACACAACTCTGACAAACAGATCCAAACGTTAATACAGACTTTTATAATCTTTCAGAATAATTTTTTATTTCACCTTTTCTATTTTGGTTTAGCAGCACTGCAGATCTTAATTTCCTAAACAAACAGACATTTCACATCCCATATGTAGTAATATGATAAGCTAAATAGTGAGCCCAAGTCTCTTCCCAAATCCAGGCGGCTCATGAATGCAGGTCAACGGGTCTAAAAGAGCTATTTTCTAATCTGCTTTGCTTTACGCCTTGAATCGTACGTATGTTGTACTTCTATTTAAAGGAAAATGGTAAATGGCCTGTATTTGATATACCGCCTTCTGGAGATCCATTATAGATCTGGGAAATGTAACATAAATGCTGATGTTTTGTCATGTCAACAATAACCCTCCGCAGGGAGAGAACTTATGAGTGCCGGAACCCCCTTGCCTACATCTCTCCAACAGGTCGTGCGGCTCAAAGGAACAGAGGTGACTCAGGCTACTATTAAAGTGTTGTCCCAGTACAGTTTACCTGAAATGTTCTCCCTTCAGCAGGCTGACCTCATTATTCAGGAAATTGCTCTATTCTGGCAACGTGGACGACGACCCGACTTTGAGGAGCGGAAGCAGCTTTCCCAGCCTGCTACGGTGCTCCTCCGTCAGTGGGATTGATTGTTCAAAAAGGATGTGCTTTTATATAGGAAGGTGTCTCGCCCTGAGGGGGTGAAGCTGTGTTGCAGTTGCTTCTGCCCGACGCACTGGTTGAAGGTGTTTTGAAGGGTGTGTATCAGGACCATGGTCATCAAGGTATGGAAAGAACTCTGGCACTGTTGCGTGTCAGATGTTACTGGCAAAACATGTCTGCGGACGTCACACGTTGGTGTAAAACCTGTGCGAGATGTCAGTTTGCAAAGGATGTGCAGCCAACCACTCGTACCTTGATGAGTCATTTAATGGCTTCCAGGTCTAACAACATTTTAGCCATTGACTACACTTTGTTGGAACCAAGTCGCAGTGGAGTGTAAAATGTTTTGGTAATGACTGACATCTTTATCAAATACACAATGGCTATCCCGACGAGGAATCAGCGTGCTCAGACTGTAGCTCAGGTTCTTGTGAATGAGTGGTTCTGTAAGTTTGGTGTTCCTGCCCGTATCCATTCAGATCAAGGTCATAATTTTGAGAGCCAGCTTATTCAGCAGCTGTGTAGTCTTTGTGGTATTGAAAAATCTCGTATGACCCCTTTCCACCCAAAAGGGAATGGACAGTGCGAGCGTTTTAATGGGAGACTCCACAACATATTACGAACCTTGCCTTTATCCCAAAAACAAGACTGGAACTTGTCGCTGCCCCAGTTGTTTTATTGCAACAATACCACTCCCCATCAGTGGACTGGCGAGTCTCCTTATTTCTTGATGTTCGCTCAGGACCCAAAACTACCAATTGACTTTTTGTTAGGTCGAGTGACGGACCCAGTGGAAGGTACGGTGAATGATTGGATCCAGGGGCACAAAACTCATCTGCAGGTGGCATTTGAGGGTGCTAAAGAACATCTCAAATCTGCGGCAGACCACAGAAAGCGCAACAACGATCAACAAGTGAAAGATGCCCCTTTGGTGAAGAGTCAGTTGGTGCTTGTCCGTGACCTTGGTGTAATACCGGGGATGTGTGGAGTCCTGCATTGCATAGAGTGATGGAACCACAGCAACGAGATGGTGCTGTGTACACTATAGCACCAGTTGGGGACCACGTGAAATTGAGGAAAGTCAATTATGCTTTATTAAAACCAGCACTGGAGATGGAACCTCGTAACTGTTTTATTGGAAGTCCACCACCTGTGGGTGAACCTCACCCAGATATTGACCTCTCTTGGGACAATAATTTGTTTTTGAGGATGTTTTGGGTGTTGCTTCTACGTCATCTGGAGCTGGTGACCATACCCAGGAGTCGTCTGTGACAGTAGCTGGTCCAGTCGCCTCTTCGGTGGAAGAATCATTACAGCCCCCTCCTAGGATATCTCCAGCAGTGAGCAGTGTAGAAGAATCTACCAAATCCGTGCGCAGAACTGCATGGCAGACCGCAGGTCAGCACTCTAATGTCCATCATCTTCCAATGTCTGTCATTAGACCAATACAGGAACTTGCTTATTCAACTACTTCAGAATGTCATGCAGTAGCAGTCATTTTACAACTATGGAAATTGTTACGTAACTATTGTGTCCCAATCGTAGGAACGCCAATTTAACAAGGGTGGGTAAATTGTAGTGGGAGACTCTTTTCTGTCCTGATTAGTGGAAGGTGTTGTTAGTAACCAATTACCAGCTGGCTGTACGACTATAAAGGGCCAATGATGTTCAGCAGTGGTAGAACGCTGTACTGTCTGTTAACTAAAGGGCACACCCCCTGTTCTTGTCCTGCAGGTAATGCTGCTAATTTTGTCGTGCGACTTTCTTTGCCTTCCATCACTTCCTACATATTGTTGTACAGATTATCCTGTCGTGGGTCCCTCTGGTTCATTCATCTGGAGTAGAGCTGGTATGTCAAATTTGGCTTTACGTGCCTCTCACTTTGTTTGTTTGCGTTAAGTCTCCGCTTTGTGAATAGGCCAAACACCAGCTAACAAGCTAAAACACACACATTGCTGTTGAAGGAACTGCCTGATTGGTATGTGGCTGGTACATGCTTTGCTCCCCAGTTAGGAAAATGGGTCGTAATGTTTTTTTTTCTTCCTAATTATAGGAAGGAGGCAGTGATTAGCTGCTGTTACCAGAGTGCTGCTGCTTTGCCTGGCTGTGCTGGGACGTGTTCGGAGTTGCTGTGCTCTGTGTTTGTTTTGTTCATTCGCTTAGGGCAGCGTGCTGACAGTGTCGACCTGCTGGAGCCGGGGCAACCAGAGGAACTCCGTGGTGACTGCGACTTGAACGGCGGGTTGGAGTGGGAGTCTGGTTCGGTGGTCCTGCCTGACGTCTTCTACTGAGTGGCTTGGTAGGCCTGTGAGCGGATCATCGGTGGAGCAGGCTGAAACTGAACTCCAATCTAAAGGACTGCAACACTGACTACGATTGGGTGGAGTCATAACACGAGTTTTTGTTTTTTGTTTATTTATATAATATTTAATTGGGTGTCCTTTCTGTTTCCAGTTGGAGACTGTTGCCTGGTGTGGCATCCTGTTCCCCTTGTGTGGCGTGCCATTACACTGGTGGTGGGGTTTTGTTTTCTTCGTCCTCCATGTGTGCAGTGTTTCACGGGTGTCCTGGTGGTGGTGGATATCCGCTGTTCCCATATTTTTAGTTAGCCCCGTCCGGTAAGCTCCAACTGTGTTTTAACAAAATTAGATCTGTTTTAATCAGACTTTTATTTCACTTGTTTTTAAGCTGATAAATAAACCTGGAGAATAGAACCACCAGTTTTAAACTTTCTTGAGCGAATGGCCCACGGTGTTAATTCCTAAGTTGCAATTCCCTAGGTGGCATTGTTATTTCATTCCCCTTAAGCCTTTCCCATAATGCCACACTAGGTTATCTTTGTGATGCTTCAGCTAAGATATAGGAGCCAAGGGAGGTGGCGTGTCAATGAAATGTCCTGAAAAAGACAGAAATACAAGAATGTGTGTTGCCATGCGTCTATGTTTGACTTGGTCTCCTGTCCTTCACACGGGTGAGATTTTAATAAATATGTCATATAATTCCCAGATGAATGTCAAGTTTTACTCAACAGCAGACCGAGTCCCGGATGCTCGGGGTGTCGTCAGACTCTATCCTTTTTGCTTCCTGTCAAGAGACCCAATTCAAAGTCTCTGCATCCAATTAGGCTTTATTGTTGTTTGGTGCTAATTTTCCCCATAGTATTCAGGGAAGTCTTAAAAGGCCTGAAGTACCCTTTTCATTGAGACAGACTGTTATTTTCTGCAGTTCAATTTGTATTTTTAATGTTTTTATTTTTTTTTTTGCTGGAGACACACGCATCATTGTCCAACATTCTGCCACATTATCATCATAGAATTATACAGACACCATAATTATAAATTTGTGAGAATTTCATGATTAAAACTAAACAAGATTCCCTACTAGATTATTTCCTTGTTCATTTCCATTATTAAACTGGATTATTTTTCAAAAAGAGAGCTGAATTACAGCAACATGTATCACTGGAGAGCTATAAGGAGAAGCACTGATTATGTCATTTTTGAATTGCTTAACAAAACTTTTGGTTTATTTTGGATTTAGAAAAATGTTATTAAGGAGGAAGGACGGGAGTGCTGGCTGGCCCTGTGGTGGTCTTCCCAGGGTTGACATAGTCCAGGAGGTGGGGCCTCTAGATGTGTGGGCCTTGGATCTCCTTCATGTTTTCCATGGGTCTTAGGGGGCAGGTCTGTGATCCCTCAACCTCACTACTGGACACTCCTGTGGAGAAACCTTGCATACAGAAGCTTGTGTACACACACACGCTCAGAAGGTGTTCTCACAAGTATGGACTCAGGTGTTTTTTAAACACCATCTTCCAGATTTCTGAGTTCTCAGACTAGCCGTTAGCTCATCAGTTCTGTAGAACATAAACTCTGTTACGGTTGGCCTTTGTACCAGGATGTAGTACGGATAGGCAGAATTCCTTTTCCAAGCTTTACTCAACTTGTGTCACACGTAGCACTTAGGCATCCATCTTAATTTCTCAGTCTAGCACTTCTTCTCTCTTACCTTTGTTTTCCCCTCCGATACTGCCCCCTAGTGGTAGACACAACAAACGCAATTTCTGCAAACAGGATTTTTATAAAATGCTTTATAGAGAAATGGTTCAAAAACAAGCACATTTCTTTCAGAAAGTGTCAGTATAGTTATCTAACGCAGGGGTTCCCAAAATATTTACTAAAAATACTCACCTTGCTCCTGTCCAAGACAAGCCAGGACCCCCAACCACAGGTCCTACCCAGATACACACATTAAATGTGATCATTTACTATCTTTATACAGAGTTATAACTTATATATGGAGTTCTGATTATACTGTAGGTATGTTATTGGGATTTTATAGACGTAATTTTTTTAAT
The DNA here is from genome assembly GCF_043380555.1 of Nothobranchius furzeri. Taxonomy (NCBI): domain Eukaryota; kingdom Metazoa; phylum Chordata; class Actinopteri; order Cyprinodontiformes; family Nothobranchiidae; genus Nothobranchius; species Nothobranchius furzeri. The sequence goes on from NC_091742.1 coordinate 18,045,365, forward strand.
GAAATCTTGTTAACCACACAATCTTAGCAAAGACAAATTGTGCAATTTGAGATCCCCTGATGTAATGGAAGCAAACATGTTTTTACATTTACATTTGCAGCCTTACTTTTTATGAATAGGTCACACACCCACATTTTAGCCTGAAAGTATTGGAGGACAATTTAAAAATGCAAGTAGAAAAGTTAGTAGACAGCCTTTTTTTTCTAAGCCCTGCATTCATGTTTCAGATGAAAGAGAGAAATAATTGGGTTCAGTGGTTTTTTGTTTCCCAGTTGAATATTTTTAGGTGTTACTGGGATTTAAGGAAGGTAATTGTAGAAAATTAAACAGCAACAGAACAGAGCAGAGCAGGGGAAACATTTAAGCCAGCATTATGCAATCACACTCACATTAGATGGTGAACAGTCAAGGAATTATTCTCTCAAATTTATTTATTCATTTCCTTCAAAGAGGCAATTTAACGCATGACTTAATCCATCTTTGTGATGTCGTTGAAACGCCTGCGTGACGGCGGCTGCATATATGGGCCACAGAAAAACAGTCAGAGCCAGAAATGTTGCATCGCAGCAAAAAAAAAAAAAAAATCAGACAAGAGCAGCAGTGTGGATGGAAGGGTGCAGCAGGGGAGTGGGAGGAAGGTCACAGATGCTAAGCCTGGCAATCTCTCTTTCAATCTGCAGTCGTATATTGGCCACTTTGAGGACAGGCGCGTTTTATTTGCACACGTGTGAGTAAAAGTATAAGTGAGTCTGAAACTCGGTCGCGAGCAGGCGACAGATTTTCTTGTGGGTGCTCAACCTGCACTGATCCACTGAAGGGCTTTGATAGGTCAGACGGTCCAATCATACTGCCAGAATCAAAGGAATGTTGGAAGCTTATCGAGCCCTGTTGTCATCGAGCTCAGTGGCATGGCTCGCTGTGAGCTGACTGTAATGGGCTGCTAGGACAACGTAGCTGCAAGGGGATAAGCTTGTTGTGGCGCCTGCTGAGAGGGAAAAGGCATTCGCTTCACACAGACTGTTATGTGCACTGGTGAGCTGAGAATCTGTGAGCATTAAACAAAAGTTAACAGAGAAATGAAGAGATCCTCCTCGGCTGGCCTGCATAAGCCTTCTCTTTTCGTTTCGCTGCACGTGCATGCTAATGAGATTAATCTGATGATAAAAGAGGTGCTGATTATTTCACTTTCCAAAGTGATCTGACTAATTGTCATATTCCTTCTCGAGACACCTCTACAGATACTGAGCTCTGATGATGACAGAGGTGGTGAAGATGGTGGCCGAGATAGTGGTGATAAAATATTCTAAACTCATACAGTCATGCTGCTCAGACAAGAAAATCAAAAGTACTGCAGCAACACGCGCACAATGTTCACGAGTGCTCTCTCTCTCTCTCTCTCTCTCTCTCTCTCTCTCTCTCTCTCTCTCTCTCTCTCTCTCTCTCTCTCTCTCTCTCTCTCTCTCTCTCTCTCTCTCTCTCTCTCTCTCTCAAAGGAGTCATACACTCATCATTTCCATCAATCTGCTGTGGTCTCTTGTATAACTGAATGCTTTTGTGAGTCATTTTCTGCTGAAAGAAAGGTTTGGTGGTCCTATTTCAGGAAGAAGAAGTTAGCCAGAAGAGCAAGAGGACACACAGTGTTAAATAAGCAGTATCAGAATATGGGAACTCTGTCAGAGTCAGTTAATTGAAATTCAGTATAAAATGCCTCCCTTTGTCCTGCAGTGTTGGTGTTAATTTTCAGAGTTAAAACAGATTTTTTAAAATGACACTTAATAGTATAACTTGTCAATTGTTAAAGAAAATGTACTCTTTTGGAGTTACTATTACTCTATACTCCAGTGTTGATGAAAATTACTCCAAAGCAGTGTAAAAAGTACTCTAGTAAGCTCCACCTTCTTCTTCCTCGAATCGATGGCTGAATGCTTTGTAATCAGTTCTCCTCTCATTGGCTGTTTGCAGTCATGTGGTATGTGAAACATGAGTCAGCTGTACAAGCTAGCTTTTAGCTTCCTCATTCAACAGCTGCAACAAAATTAACACTGTCAATAGTTAAAATTTCATATTTGTCATGGAGTTAATTTAGATTAGCACTTTAAAACTATCAGTGTCATACTAAAATAACACTTTGAGCATTATTTATCTTATAGAGTCAAAGTAATTTAACAATTGTGAGTGTTAAAGAAGGTTTTGTCCAAAACAGAATTTAACTCTAATGAGTGTAAAATTTACTTAGTATGCAACACTGAGATCAGCATAACATTGACACTGTACAGGGTGGGACCATATGTTCACTGACTCAGTGTTCAAATTGACTCTTTAAGTGTTGCATTAACACAGCTCATTTTACTGTGCAGGAGTTGGAGTTTTACTCATTAATATTCCTGATATTTGGACATCTCTCCTTTGATTGGCTAACAGCAACATGACTCCACCACTGATTCGGTTTACTCTGTAACATTGATGTTTTATTTATAACACAAGCCGGAGCAGGAGTTATGCTGTGTGGTGGAGTTGCTAATACTAATGTTTAGCTTCTACTAGCCTTCACTATTAACAACAGCTTTCCCTGTCGTGAGTAAAGATTGGTGAGTCCATGAATGTTCAGTGACAGTGTGATGTAGATCTGTCAGGATTTTCTATCCTAGAGTTTCACCGTCTATTTTCTATCAGAAGCGAATGCAGGAGATAGGTGTAGGAGACTATTTTTATGTTCAGCCTGCATGAAAAACTCAGAGTGACTGAGTTTTAATCAGAAATAATCATTGCAAGTGGTTTCTCAGTGAAGTTGACCTACATAACTCTCTTATGTTTATATTTATGTATTTAGCAGACGCTTTTGTCCAAAGCGACTTACAAGTGACAATCGGCATGTTACCCTTGAGGCTAAAAACAATAATAACAACAACTTGACATCAGTCATGGAGAGTAGGGAACAAAGGAGTGGACGGTAAAGGGGGGGGGGGGTGCAGGGAAGGTGCTAGTCAAGAAGATGCTCTCTGAAGAGCAGGGTCTTCAGGAGTTTCTTGAAAATTGAAAAGGAAGCTCCTGTTCTGGTAGTGCTTGGAAGGTCATTCCACATTTGTGCAATGATGCATGAGAAAAGTCTGGATTGTCCTGAGCGTGGTGTAGGCACTGCTAGACGACGATCCTGTGATGACCGGAGCGACCGGGCCGAGACGTAAGCCTTTGCAAGAGGATTCAAGTAGATGGGAGCCGTACCATCTTGGACTTTGTATGCTAGTGTTAGCAATTTGAATTTGATGCGTGCTGCTAGCGGTAGCCAGTGGAGCTCAATGAACAGAGAGGTGACGTGTGCTCTTTTTGGCTGATTGAAGACCACACGCGCCGCTGCATTCTGGACCATTTGAAGAGGTCTCACAGTACAAGCTGGAAGGCCAGTTAGAAGGGCATTGCAGTAATCGAGGCGGGAGATGACAGTAGATTGCACCAGGAGCTGGGTGGCATGTTGTGTTAGGTATGGTCTGATCTTTCGTATGTTATACGGCGCAAAGCGGCATGAATGAACAACAGAGGCAACATGATCTTTAAAGGTCAGGTGTTCATCAATCACAAGGCCCAGATTTCGAACTGCCTTTGAAGGAGCCAGAGATAGGAAGTCATTTTGGATTGAGATATTGTGCTGTATGGATGGTTTTGCTGGGCTGACCAGTAGATCAGTTTTAGAGAGGTTGAGTTGGAGATGGTGGGATTTCATTCATCCATTCCTCTTGTTCATTCACTACTTGTCAGGTCCTCCTGTTTTAGCTCCAGTAAACCTGCTTGTGTCCTCGCCCTGCTGTTAGAGTCCACCTGCCTGCTGCTCATTCAGCAACAGTTCTTTACAAGCCAGGTCCAGTCGAAAGAAAGAGCTCTACATAAAACCAGTGGGTCAGTTGTTTTGTCAGAGATTTGTCTAAATTCTTAGTTTTAATGGGCTAATAACCCCCCTCATCCTCTCTGGGACTGCATGCCTGCTGAGGCCTATCTCGATTCACCTGTCCAGCACCTACATGACCCAGTTCTGAACAGAAGAAAAATTCTGATTTAATCTGGCACCAACCCACATAACATAGCCAGTTTGATGAGGGCATGTAAAAGGGGAAAAAGCTTCCTCAAGCTAAATAATTTCACTTGTAATTCTTACAGGCCCTACAGGAATGAGCTGTACATTTTTCATTGCTGTTCATCTGGAGATCTCTTGTAAAGAATGAACGTAGATGGTTTGCTCAATTAGATAGAGCTATCAAGAGTTCTTTATTTGACACCTCAGATTAGCACAGCTTCTTGTCTTCATAACTAAAAATACCCACCATGGGACTGAAGATAATTTATTCAGAGGAGCCGTTCGTTGGATGGGTGTACGATAATGGCTTCTTCACCTTGGTTTGGGGAAGAATAAAGCTGGGTTGAGTGATAACAGGTGCATCAATAAAGTTACAGTTTGAGTTTTAATGTAATGTGAGCTCATGCTCTTATTGCTCCATATATGGAAGACATCCATTAACTCTGCATATTAAGTCAAAATTTGATGTCTTTGTTCTGAAACACACTAAACTTAAAATTTCATATAATATTGTCTGAGACGAACTGTTGTTTTTATTCTTAAAATAATATAGAAAAGATAGTAACACTTTAAAATAGATTCAACCTAAAGAGCGGGCTCCCTGAAAAAACAGTTTTAAGTAATTATTTTTGATTATAATAATTAACTTTGAGTTATTTATGCAGGCTGAACATGAAAACAGTCTCCCACACCAGTGGTTCCTAACCTGGGGGTCCCGACCCCCACAAGGGGGCGCCAAAGCCTCTCAGTGGGTCGCCAGGACCTCTCCACTTTAAGGGGTTAAAACTTCATTTATTACTTGTTTATAGCCTACATTTTGCTCACATTTTTTTTTCATGAGTGAAAAGTTTACTGATATTAAGACAGGAAATAATTAGTACAGAAAAAGTAACACACTTTTAAGAACATTTTGCTCAGCTCACTGTGTTATTTTCAAGTGCCAAAAGTTCATTAAAGATAGGACTGGTTGATTAATCACAGCCTTTACAGTAAATAATCTAGTATAAACAGTAATATACACATTTAAGTACATTTTGCTCAGTGTATTTTTTATGTGTCAAATGTTTATTGAAAGGAATGATTGATTTATCGGTGTTTACAAGAAACAATGTGTTCAGAAAAGTAATACAAACTGTCAAGCACATTATGCTCTGTTTGGTTTTGTTAGTGACTTTGTTCTGTACTGGAGCCTACTATTACTGTTATCTATTGAATCAAAGCATATTAAAATGTGCTTGAACAATTTTATCATTTCTTAATACTGTTTGTACTGGAAGAGAGAATGGGAGGGGGTCGTCAAAAAATTTACTGGTAAAAAAGGGGTCCCTTGGGAAAAAGGTTGGGAACCACTGTCCTACACCTATCTCCTGCATTAACTTATGATAGAAAATAGACAATGAAACTCTAGGATTAGAAAATCCTGACAGATCTACATCACACTGTCACTTAACATTTATGGACTCACCCATCTTGACTCACGACGGGAAGGCTTTCGTTGGTTTAGCGACCAGGAAACAGCAGAAAACTTCTCAGTTAGTAGAAGCTAACCGTTAGCATGATCAACCTCACCATAAAGCAGAGCTCCTCCACGCTTGAGTTACTTGTGGAGATAAATGTGAATATTTTTTCAGCAACAAGAACAGGATCTGGGTCAGTTGTCCAGTTTTATAAACCGTCCTCACTTCTCTTTCTCAACATGTAAGGACCCGACACTGGTGTCACACACACACATCTGCAAAATAGCTTCTTGAGTCATATTTTCAAGTTTGACAACCCAGAGTGACATCCTATACATTCATCAATGTAAGGATTTAATTTACATCTATTTAATGAACCGTAAGAAGTGAGATTCCATAGTAAATATGAAATCAATCTTGTGGATCTTTGGGTACTTTTAACCAGAAGATTGGAACTTTTTATTGCAGGGATTATGTAGCACTTCGTATTAACTGAGAGACAAGAGAAGAGAGAGTCACCTTTAAAATGTTTAAGAAGATTTATTTCTAAACAATTTTAAACAAGACTAACTCTAAACTCTAAGTGAATGGATGGATCTTGGTGTGAATGAGACGTGAGATGAATGGTGTATGTGTGAGTGATGTTGTCATCAGAACTCTCGTATCCGGAGAAGCACGTCTGAGTGATGAAGTGATGTTTAGCTCTTAAGCTCCTAAACACATAAGAAGCCATCTTGTTGCTCCACACATACCCTTCAGGATGAGACCTCCGTACAGATCCAGAATGCCAGGTCCTCTGACCCCCCTTTCGGTGCCGGAGCCGATGAAACTGCATCAGCAGTACGACAGACTAGACTTTGGATTGTCTCCAGGTAAAAAGTGACAGTTGGTTGACAGAGTCAGATGGACCCGGATGGTCAGTGAGTTCAGCTTTTATTCTGAAAGGAACTGTTGCTTGGTTGGTAAAATGCAACAGATTTTATCCAGCTTGTTGGTTCTTTGCTTAAAAAAGAAGTCCGGGTGGCCGGTCCGATACTTCTCTTAGAATGCGGTGAACTGAACTTAAGATGGCGTGGGACTGGTTTTATTAATCTGGATGTTTTGATTTACGGTCGGATCAAAGTTGGACAGATTTATAAACACCACAGAGACTATGCCACGCTTCAGAAAGAAAGGTTCTGATTGGATGAGTAAAAGTAATGTGTCATGCGTTTACATTACATGTGATCAGGATGTCTAGTGCAGCTAGATTAAAGTCATATTACTTATTAAAACTTACTAATCATAACATTGTCATTTCACAGATTGGTCAACATCTTATTACTGACTAACACTTTGTTTGATTAGCTTTATTAAAAATAGAAAGAGTTCTTTCTTCTCTTGGGCTGGAAAGGAAAACAGTTTAGAAGAAAATGCATTAGACCTTGAACAATGTCTCATGCAGATTAGTTCCTGCTGAGGAGTCGGGGGGAAATGACTTTTAGGTGGAAAACAGTCATTTCATTCCATTACATCAAAAATAATTGTATTTTTTCTAAAATTTGATGTATTTATTCCTGTTTTCTATTTTACAAGGGCTTGGGCTCTAAAGGGTTAATAACAGTCAGTGATAACAGGGGGAATTCTTTTGTTGAGTCACTGTTGAGGGACACACGGAAACACCATGAATGGCCCATGGCTCACACTTCAGATCTCCCTGGTAAATAAACTTTACACAAAACCACATTTAAGATATTTTTTATGTTTCTCCAAACGGAGGTGATTCAGATGGTAATCGCTGGCACCTGAAAATGCCTGATGTGTCCCTTTAAACCGTGTTACTGATGCGTTCATTAGTTCACTTATTCCAGCTTGAACACCAGAGAGACCCATGAACTAAATAACTGATATTAGCTGATTGATTCTCTGCTGCTTTCCATTATTTTCCCACTCAAGCCTCAAGGACAGTAGCTGCAGCCTTCACACTTCTTCATAACCGCTCCCTGCTCCTGAGCTTCCTCTAATGAATCCTCATGCTGTTTGTCATCACTTCCACCTTTGGTGGAAACAAGCTGCCGCTGCTTCCCCAACGGAGCAGTAAAGTCGGCTTTGAGGAATGCACGCGGCAGCCAGGTTGCTTCCCTTCCTCTCTGTGCAGTAAAAATTTAATGGACCCAAACATGCCGTACATCCATTTTAGCAAGTGAGGAGGAAGCAAATTGCAATCATCCTCTCTGCGCCTGGTCTCCAAAGAGACCCGGAGCTACAGCAAAACACACTTTCTTCTCGCTGACATGACGACACACGGGCCTAATAACACCTGTGCTCCCCAGAACACGACAGAAAGCTGATTTTTAGCTTGTGGTACATCACCACCTGCTTCAGCTGGAGTCATAGATCAGAGCAAAAATATCAGACAAGTCTTAAATGCTTTGTAGTTTGTTTTGAAAAGAAAAATTATTTAACGTTCAGAGGAAAAAACAGGGAGAACATGGGGTTTGACAGAAAAGTTGAAAGTCCTTTCTTGTCAGCAGAAGCAAACATGGCTCAGGAGGTCTGCAGTGAATTTTTAATACTTCAGCTCACCGCCTTGCCTTCTATTTCCAACAAAAAGATTCAGATGTTAATTTTGGATCACAGATTTTATTGCTGGATCCACTTGGGCGAGTATCATAGGACTCGTCAGATGCTGGTTCAACAAAGTTTTACAGCTTGTGGTCGGGTGGATTGATGTGTTCTTCTGAAGCAGCGTTACACTTACGTCTCTCCAAAGACAGATGGGAGTTAGAGCTCTACATTTCCTTTTGCTAATGTCTCCCCCGACCGACTAAATGTCAGAGGAGGAGCAGGACGAATGCTGAGGCACTCCAACAAATCCATTCCAGTTGTATTAACAACAGCACAGTTCAGTAACAGTGATGGGCTAAGTGAGAGGATCTAAGAGCGTGCTGATTGTTCTCACCCAGGAGAAGGATTGTGTTTATGGAACTGGACAGGGAGCCTCTCCTTTTGTTTGGATGTGAATTTACCAGCCAGCTGCTAAAATAAGATCTTTCAAACCGTATTAAAATGCAAAATATAGACGGTGCCATGAGAGTGGGGTCAAGGGGAAAGCATTAGTGGTGAATGTGATGCTTTTTTCCAACGGTCCTCATCCATCATGTTCCACAAAGAGGGCATTCGTTAAACAGATTCATTGCAAACGTGTCGAGCAGTTGGGTGAACTGCACCCGGCAGGCCTGGACAAAGGCAGGGGCGAGACAGAAATAGAAGAAAAGAAAAAACGGAGTAATGCACCACCAGACCGCTTGCTAAGTCACGTTATCTCTCTGATGTCTTTTCAATGTCACACTTCATGCTTTATAACCCCCCCCGTTCCATCTCTCCAACTTCCAGCCACCGTCCACTCGCTCACATCATCCCTCTGTGAATCCTTGCAATAAAATGGAAGGCTGGCAAATCTCAGGTGATACTTTTAGCATTGTTTGTGTGAGAATAGATGCAAAGCAGCTGGAGGAGTGACGCTTTATCGTTTACAATCTGTGCAGCTGCATCACCGAAGCCAACTTGCTCCTTTTCACCTGCAGCACAGACCAGGTTTCTGATCAAACATAGATATGGAGGCAGGATTCAATAAAGTGTGCTTCTGCAAATCAAATGAAGCTGAGTATCTGGGAAAATGAGCCACTTCTGTTTCAGAATGGTTTGGCTGTAACAAATCATATGTGGATCAAGCGTATGATTCAAGAGTAGTAATGTTTGTCCTCATCATACGAGTGGAATCAAAAAACTCCCCATCCAGCCAGCCGGCAGGTTTCTCCACAAACTCACGGAGAGCCCACAGATATCAGCAGGATTCATTAATAATATATTCTGATGAATGATGCAGCCAGAAATGTAAAAGCATCTCACACTGGCTTTATTTAAGATATGTTTTCCATGAACTAATGAGGGTGGAGGGAACTACTCACATAACAAAATACAATAAAATGGAGAACATTAAAAAGAAATTATGCATAAAATACTTTGCTGAGATGAAGAACCAGCCTTCAAACTGGTCAGAGAAATCCTTGTTTGACAGTTCCACAGCTGTGCTGTCTCGTTTAGTCCTGCACACCTGCCCAGACTCCCACAGTGCAAGGAGAAAACCAAAAACAAAGAAAGGGGGGCACAAACATCCTGAAGTCCCAGTGCTGGACAGACCTGTTAAATGGTATTTGTATAGCGCCTTCTTAGCTTTCTGCAACCCCCAAGAGTCATTCACCCTTTCACATGCTGGTGGGGATGAGATGTAGCTACAACTGCAGGCGCCTTTCTTTCCCTCCGACTACCACCAGCAGGCAAGGAGGGTTAAGTGTCTTAAAGGTTAAAGGTCCGGTGCACGTGTAGTCTGTAACCCCGGGTTTCCACAGGAGCCGTCAGCAGCACGTTACTGCAGCAGCACGTCTTGCTCGCGTAAGCTGCTGCTTGGCCCTTCCCACGAGACGCGAAGCAGCAGGGGAGCAGCTGTCACCGACCGAGCACGAAGTCACACGAGTGACTTCGTCAGTGAACACAACTACAAGCAGGAGAAAACTACAACATGGTTTGTGTTTTATGTTCTGTCCGTTTTATAATCGCCAATACGGACCTGGAAAACAAAGGAGACCGCTAGCTAGGTGATAACTTCTCACGGGGACGCACAGTTAGTAACCTTTTTTAAAAGTAAAGCAACCGGAAGGCAGTACGTTCTTTATTCTGAAAATCTCGGTAGCTTCGCTCCATTTCCGCGTCCGATTTCCTGTCTTTCCTTCCCCAAAAATGTCGAACTTGACCCGTTTCAGAGGCGTCGTGCGTAGAAAATAGAACCGGCGCGTAAAGGCCGCGACATGCTGCTCCTGAGACGCGGCCGACTCGCGCTGCTGACGGCTCCAGTGGAAAAGGTTCTGTTGACCACAGCGGTTCCTATCAGCAGCTATGACGTGCTGCTGCAGTAACGTGCTGCTGACGGCTCCTGTGGAAAGCCGGGGTAAGTGAGAGATGGAGCATAGCCCTGACAGCAGAGACCAGCTGGTAAAGTACATGCGCGGTGGACCCGCAAAGCCCAATAGCCTTCTCTATCTTCGGTCAGCTTACCTAGCTGGTTTCATTACCCGGCAAGCTGGAGGTGACTTCACTTTGGAGTCACTGAACCACGTTTTTACCGCTAAAAGGACCCAGAAAAATTCCGTTAGCTTTGGGTTAGCATGTAGTTAATGTTCCACTGGTCTCCAACTGTGCAGGGTACCTTACTACGATTGCAGCGGTGTGAGGCTCCTCTTGTATTTTAAGCAGGGTTCGAATTCCGGGGCAGCTAAGAAAAGCCCAACTCACCCCAAAGGGTGACGGGCTCTCCTGGAAGTCTTCAAGCTACTCATCCAGGGGAGCCTGGAAAAAGGTCCTGATTCTACTTATATTACATTATTTATGTGGACTTTCAGTGAATTCTTGCTGAGAAGTGAGTGCTGATCGTTGACGCTTCAGGCAGCTGCATGACCACAGCAACATCATTAAAGTGTTGCCACCCCAAAATATGTATTTAACACACCATCATTTATATTGGCTCATATCCTGTGGAGCTTTCTGTCTTTTATTTGTGCCTGATGCACTTCGCTGCAACGGAGCAGAGCGCATCACCTGTCATGTACTCAGGTGACTTCATCTCAGTGATGTGGCTGAATTAGTACTACATATTCAAGCGACATGGATCGCATTTTAAAAAATCGGATCTGTGCGTTCAGACGGTCATAAAAAAATCATATGAGTCCCATGTGGGGGGAAAAAGCAGATTTAATGCGCTTTTGCCTGCAGTGTGAACATAGCCGTAGAGACCCATGCAATTTGAACTGAGTGGCATTCATTTTTAACCAATAGCTGTAGGATGGACATGGATGCTAATGACTGTAAAGACATATCAGTTTTCCCCTTGAAGCCTCAACATGTGCCATCGTTTTTTAAACACTCTTCTTTCTGCATCAATATTTCTCTTCCTGGACATTTTGAGATAATTAGTGGACAGTTATTTTCTCTTGTTGCATTAATTAAACACTGAAGTGGATACACTGCCACCTTGTGGCAAAATACTGTCACTGCACTGGTAACACAATCACCATGCATTATGGGAAATGTAGTTTACAGTCAATGTATGCTTTGAAGTGGCATAGACCTACTTTAAAACACTAAGCTCTCGTGGGCCACATCTGGCCCACGGGCCTTGTGTCGACACATGAGCGGTAGAGCTTCCCATAGGTAGAGCGATATGTCTGATATCTGATGATGTAGCTTAGAGAATGGACAAGAGTATCTACGGTTGTATCTTGTATTTCTCCATCTGAAGGGTTTGTGATTGCAAAAAAAATTCTACACAATTGGTAAGAAAAACATGATTTTGTGGAAAATGCAACAATTTTACATTTAACATCTTACCTATTGCAGATAAATCTTAGAATTGACCGAATTTGGGGACATTCAGTTCTGATCATATTGGTATACCATGTAAGGCTCCAACTATAATGAAATCTGATACATTAACAATATGTGGATTTGCATGGGTCAATAATAACTTTTTACTTTTTTTTGCTACTATTTTAATAACTCAGATATTCCAAAGCTGCCACCGGCTGTATTGTTGGTTCCTGGTATAACAACTGCATTGGTTTATTAAAACCTCTTCGAGTTTTAATCTATTCAGCAGAATTTTAGTCTCCCAAGAACCATTGTCATCACTGATGGTTTTAGTGTCTTGGGAGATGCTGTTTTCTCATATTACTACTGTCTACTCCTGAATTGATGAACACGACTCCAGAGAGGGAATGTAAGATCTGTGTGCTGTGATGAAGTCATATATTCCTCTGTTTCTTACTGGCTTCTCTTTAACATCTAGATTAAATGACAGAGTGGAATGGACAGCTCGACACAGAAGTGAACTTGCAGCTTTTCTATTATAATCTGTAAGCAACTTAAGACTTTTATCTGTGCCGTCACACTTCTGTGGTAAGATCATGGCCAGAATAAACTCCATTGTGTGGAGGACACTGAGAGTCTCAATAGGAGTTAAAAGTCAAGCTCCACGTTTAGACTCCAAGTGTCATGGATTTTATCAATATGTTTATCAATAACCCATTTCCTATAGTCAGAGAGAAAAAGGAGACGATGAACAACAAGTCAAACAGTTATAACTGTGGCAGATGCACGAGGCAAAATGCACCGAACATCCGGTCACATTTATTTATAGAAAAGGAGAGATTGTGTGTGTGTGTGTGTGTGTGTGTGTGTGTGTGTGTGTGAATGTGAATAAGTGAGCATCTAGAGGCATAGAGCAATACATTTACATTTAGTTGATTTAGTCCATGATCAAGAATTAATAAACATACCTTTTTCCAGAACACTAAGCTTCACAGTTCTCCCCCTCCTCTAATGTCCCTTCATAGAATCATCTAATTCCAGAACGTGTTGAGTAGTCAGTGAAGCATACTTTCCGAAAACAACAAGAAAGTCCTTGTAGCTACTGAATTTAAAGACGGTATCAAATGCATGGGCAGCTAGGGAAGCCTTTACACTCCGCACAAGCACACTCGGTCAAATCCCCAACAGCCATACAGCTGTGTGATTTGATAAAGTACTTGGCAGGACCAACAGCTAACCTTTCAATCCATGCTTAACACTGCTGCTCCATGAACAACCTGCTGCAGGTAACCAAGCAACGCAGCTTCTGAAGAGAACGGGCGCCTGCTCGCCGAATCCATCACAGAGTTGTAGAAAAAGTCACGATTTTTCTGTTTAGGTGCAGATTTCCTGCTGGGGATGGGTCCCACTGGGGATTTTTCAGAATATTTCTATTTGCTGCCGTTGAATTTCTGGACGTGTGTATCTTAGAACGACATCATGTGTGCAATGTTGTTCTTTTGTCTTTGATGATTTAAAACAAACTGATTAGCAGAAAAAAAAATAAAAAGACCCATTTATTTCTACTTGGAAATTAAAACTTTCCAGATTTCCTTCCAGGTTGGAAATGATCTGCTGCCTTAACTGGACGAATTTCACCTCGATGCCCGGATGGAGTGTGACACACACTGGTGATTGGAGGCTTCATTTGCTTGGTTAAGGTGAGAAAGGAGCTGAGCTTAAAGGTGAATGTTTTGTCTCTCACTTATGGCCAAGGGGTCTGGTCACAGCTCAAATGACCTGCTGGCTTGGTTGGCATCAGCTGTAGAGATAAGCTCTGTAATCCTCAGGGTACAGTTGTTGCTGCTCCCCATCAAAAGGAATCAGAGCATTTGGTATACCCCAGTTTTCTGGGCAGCTTCTGATAAGACCCAGAGCTCAAAAACGGGTTTATATTTCTTGGGAACACCTTGGGATCTGAGGAGATGGAATGTTATGCTCAGGAGAATTTTCTCAAGATGACAAAAAGACAGAAGATTATAGCTGGATGGCAGGAAATTGATGGTTCATAACGACCATCTGAATCAACAGAGTGAGTCGTGCCTCACACCAGAGGATGACACCATGTGGGTAGATGATCGGGTCGTGATATGCTGTCTGCTGTGTGGGATGTGCTATTGTGACAGAGCTATTGAGGCAATAGCAGTGGGTGACAAAATGTGCTATGACCTGATGATGACTATGAAAGTGATGGCTCAGGCTGAGGGATGATTTGTTTAACCAGATGCTTTGTCTTTTCAGGACTCTCTGGGTGTTGCACACATTAATGACCCAGTCTTCACTCAAATCCAAAAGTCTCTAAACTGCAAGTTTTGAAAATGTTTCCAGTCAGACCTGCATCCTAAACTGCTATTGAAGCCTTGCATGTATGGTGCCTTTCAAGATAAAGTTACAGGGTGCTTTACAAGCATAAAAGAAAAAAAAAACAAGGTAGACCAAAACATAAAGAAATACCAGAAACATAAGAAAATAAGCCAGTGAGCAAGCACTGAACTGAGGTGGAGGGGTATGGGATGGGACATGCCCCCCGTCTCCCCCCAAAATTACGTCCATGGGAGAACCACCCCAGAGC